>NC_142936.1:9534943-9687443 GCF_046866305.1 Octopus bimaculoides
AATAATCATATAAGTAAGATATACAGAATGCTATCCTGAACTAATGGTTCTTTTGTCAATTAATAACAAGTTTTTACTTTATTTTAAAAATTGCAAGGATAATTTCAGTTAATCAACGATTTTTCAATTCACTCCGTTACATATGTCAGACCTATCAAAAATATTATTAACATTTGAAAATAAAGATTTTCAAAACTAAGGTGGAGAATTTTCTTTACTGAATACGAAAGAAAGAAATATTGTTAAAATAAAACTGTCATGTGCATCAAAATACCGTAATAATGAGAATAAACAATGTTTAGTCATTTGGAAATTAAAAATAAATACATTTAATAATATAAACAGATGAGTGTGTGTGTTGTGTGTGTGTATGTGTGTGTGTGTGTGTGTGTGTGTGTGTGTGTGTGTGTGTGTGTGTGTGCACACATACATGTGTATGTATATAAGTGTGTATGTATATAAGTATGTATGTATGTATGTATGTATGTATATTGTGTCAAAAGTTGTTTTGTTTTATTTTTGTATTCAGACTTTAATTAATAGTTCAAACAAATTACATATGAAAAGCGTTTATTCATCAAAATATATCCTATCATATTCTATTGTCTGCTGCCATTGTTGGGCCAGAAGCTCAATTCTGTGCTTATACCATTTAGCTGGTTTGGAGGCAAAAAAAATCTGTGCCCCCATTTTCAACCTCATCCACAGTGTTAAACCTTGGCCCATGCAGGAAATGAACCCTGGCTCACAAAATGGGTGGGAATCTTATGGTGTAAGGTCTGGACTATAAGCAGAATTAGGCAGCACTTCCAGCCCCTCCAGTTTGCACATGGTCACATTGGCAGTGTGTACTTGGAGCATTGTCATGTTATATGAATGTATGTCTTTGATTGACCAATGCCAGGTAGCAGACTTCCAAAACATTATATCCTCACAGTAGTCTGCTGAGTTTGAATATTAGCATTCACAGCATGACCATCTGGGATAATATAATCTCAGAGTGCAACATGCACCAAACATACAACATGATCTTCTGATCTTCCACCAAACATACGACGGAATCTTCTGTTCACACAACCTTTGTTTGACAACAGGTTCTGAAGCCTGGCTGGTATGAAGCCACTGATTTCTCTTACTAGGATTACAAAAATGGTTCCGGACTTCATCCCCAGTCACATCTGATGCCAAAAACAGGTATCTTGAGGATCTGTCAACAGTTGTTCGCAAATGTTCCCTTGTTATTGAACCTGATGAGGATTGGTCTGTTCATAAGGAACTTCATGACAGTGTCTCTTTACAAGGCTGAACTGAGAGAGGAGTCAATTGATGGTGCTTTATGAAGGACCAAATTCAGCCAACAATGTATGAGTGCTTTTGCTTGGCTGTTATCCAACTATTTCAAACAAATCTTCACCTTCTATGACAGGTCTCCTTGAATCTTGGTTTGTCTTCAAGACTGGTGTCACCTTCCTTGAAATCTGCAGGGTTAAATCTTGGTTCATTTGTTCAAGTTTTGAAAGAATTCTTGCCCATATTTCTGTATCTTCATTTGCTGTAATGCCTTGTACAAAAATGAGGCACTTAAACATCTCAGGAGTAAGTTCTTTAAGTTTAAAACTTTCACACATTCTGTTGACTCTTCCTGCATAAATAGAGAAGTTTTATCACTGAACATGTTAGACAATAATTTGATTGTTTCCTGAAAACAAATTTCACATATGTATATACGATGGGCTTCTTTCAGTTTCCATCTACCAAATCTACTCACAAGGTTTTGGTCAGCTTGAGGCTGTAGTAGAAGACACTTGCCCAAGGTGCCATGCAGTGGAACTGAACCTGGAACCATGGGGTTGGAAAGCAAGCTTCTTACCGCAAATCCATACTGCACCTATATATTCTTTTATTCTTTTATTTGTTTCAGTCATTTGACTGCGGCCATGCTGGAGCACCACCTTTAGTTGAACAAATCAACCCCAGGACTTATTCTTTGTAAGTCTAGTATTTATTCCATCAGTCTCTTTTGCCAAACCTCTAAGTTACGGGAACGTAAACACACCAGCATCAGTTGTCAAGCGATGGTGGGGGAGAGGGACAAAACACAGACGCATACACAAACACACACACACACACAGATATATAAACGACAGGCTTCTTTCAGTTTCCATCTACCAAACCCACTCACAAGGCTTTGGTCAGCCCAAGGCTGTAGTACAAGACACTTGCCCAAGATTCCACAGAGTGGAACTGAACCCGGAACCTATGTGGTTGGGAAGCAAGCTTCTTACCACACAGCCACGCCAGCACCTATATATATATGTATATGTATTTTGGGAAAAAGCTAATTATTTTGTAAAGTTAGCTATGAATATATCTAAACTCTTTATGAATTATTTTTCTTCAGAAAGCACTCAGCAACATTTTTCTATGTTCTATAGTACCAAGTAGGTGGCATGTTAATGAGATTTCTATTATGTGATCACTTTTATGAGATTTTCGTACGTGACCTCTTTGGAAAATTTCAACTTTTAAATTCATTTTCCCAACAACAGTAATTCTTTTGACTAATTGGTTAATTAGTCATCACAAATACATCATTAAGTAGTACATGTTCTCAATAAAATATTGCATGCATGAATTCTTTCTATTGTTTTTGTTTTGATCATGTGAATTCAATTTAACTTTGCTGATTTACAAGATGTGTGAATTGGCCATCAACACAGTTTGTGGTGAAGTTAATGCTTTTTACATGAGCATATTAATGATTATACACTCAAGTGAGTGTATATAATTATATTAGAAGGATCTGCCATGTGCTCTTTTTCTTATTTAATTTTGTATTAATAAATTTCAAGACCCGGCAAGTAAAGTGAGATCACAGCTGTGCTCAATACCAGCGTCACATAACTGCCACATTTAAAAGTACCCTTGAATTGTCAGGCGACACACTGTGCTTCAGAAGACCTGTTGAGTCAAGTGAAGTCATAGCCGTGGACGATGCCAGTGCCGTCTGACTAGCATCCGTGCTGGTGGCACATAATAAGCACAATTCAAGCGTGGGTCAATGCCAGTGCCACCTGATTAGCTCCTCATGTTGGTGACATGTAAAAATTACCCACTACACTCTCAGAGTGGTTGGCATTAGAAAGGGCATCCAGCTGTAGAAACCTTGCCAGATCAGATTGGAGCCTGGTGCAGCCTCCCAGCTTGCCAGTCCTCAGTCAAACCATCCAACCCATGCCAGCATGGAAGGCAGACATTAAACGATGATGATGATGACATTAGAATGAGATTTGAGGTTTCTTGGCTACTATTTCTAATGGTTTAAATTCCACAGCTTATTTATAGTTCTAATTTAACTTAGATAAAAAGAAAAATTGGTTTCCAATATGGCTTCACTCTTGCTACACCTAACAATGAGATCAGTTAAGAATGGTAGTCATTTGGTTTAAAGCAGAGTCATAATTGGCTGTGAGGTAAATGAATGATGAATTGAATTAATGTACATTTGGTGTGTAACAAGGCTCCATCCTTAGCACACTTTTGCTCCAACATTTGAAGTAATTAATACTGACACCCCAGTTCATCATCATCATCATCATCATTTAATGCCTAATTTCTATGCTGGCATGGGTTGGACGGTTTGACAAGAGCTGCCAAGCTGGAGACCAACACCAGGTTCCGGTTGTTTGTTTTGCCATGGTTTCTATGGTCAGATGCCCTTCCTAATGCCAACCACTTTACAGAGTGTAAAGGGTGCATTTCCCATGGCACCATCACTGGTGTGTTTTACACAGCACCAGCACTGGTGTTTTTTATGTAGCACCAAGACTGGTGCCTTCTATGTGATGTCAGCACAGGTATTTTTTCACATGACACCAACACAGGTGTTGAGCTAGAGTTAAAATATCTAAAAGTTAACATCATAAAGAAGAAGGTGCCAATAAACAACTAAGGATGTGTAATCTGCTGCATTAGGCAGAATAAATTTTTGCCGATTCTAAAGAAAGGTGTAGATATAAATTCAGTGCTATGTAATCTATAGAAGCTGTGCTGCAAGTCAAAAGGGACAGCAAGTCTGTGAGAAGTCTGATATTAGTAGCTGTACTGGAATAGTTGGTAAACTGAGCAGCCATTAAATGGATAATTCAGTAGAAGTTACAGATAAGTTTTGTTACCTAGGTAACATAATTAATGCTGGAAATTATATCAGTAAATGCATAGTAACTAAGCTGAGAACAAAATGGAAATTCAGAGCAGAGTCACCTATTTTGATATAAAAGTGTTTCTTTCTGCAGGCAAAGAGAAGACTGTATCAGGCATGTTTAGTAAAGCATAATGTCTTTTACACATGCACAATGAATGCAGAGAATAAAGTAATTGTAGAGTAACAAGTACAATGTGGTCTGTAAGACATGTAATGTTAATTTACAAATGATTTTGAGTACAAATGTGTTGAAAAGAGCTGATTATCAATGGCATTCATTTATATATCAAGGAAAAATAATTGTATAGGTTTCTGAAATGTAAGGCAAATAAATGTTAAAATTCTTTGTGAAAAATTATTACAAGTCAATAGCAGAAGACAGCCATGATAGAAGATGATTTAATAAAGTATAAACCATACCTCATCCACGACAGGTTTTGACGACTGGTTTCCCGGCATTAAGTGAATGAGAGCCAGATAACTCATTGGAGAGGTCTATTACGTTCTGATACCTTCTGATAGCTATTCCCAACATCTACTTGAACCAGGGTATCTATAAGCAAATGCACCAAAATTTTAACTGGTGGAGCATCCTAGTCTAGAAGTTCTAACCAATGAATCAAAACTTAAATTGGGGCATTGGTGTAATTCCAGAAGTACCAAAAAGATGAAAATCTTTCATTTTTGAAATATTTAACATGATATTCATCATCATCATCACCATCATCACCATCATCATTATTCTCATCCTTATCCTTCCTCTCATCATCATCATCATCATCATCATCATCATCTATATAAATACATACACATATAAGTGTGTGCATGTAGGTATGAGTACAAATGTATAAATGCAGGCGCATATGTATGTATATGTGCATGTATGTATGTGTGTGTGTGTGTATTCACACATTTTGATAGAATTTTTGCTACCAATCTGGGACCCAAGGTTTCCTGATGTCAGAAGTCAGCATTTATTCAGTCAGATTTCAAATCCTAAATGACTCTCTGGCCATTGCCAGTGAAGTGTCAGTTCTGGTTTTATCCTGGCTGATTAAATACTGGTTTCTGTCTGTCTGTCTGTATGTATGTATGTCATTATTCAGTTTATTTCAAGATTTCTTGCTAATAGAGAAAGAACCAGTTTCTAACCTAGATCCAAGGCTCCTTCATTGGAATTCCATCATCAACAACAGGGCAATTTTTGTTTATATGTATGTATGTATTGTCATGCACATAGTCGCATATCTAGACATTCTCATATATATTTAAAAGATAAACTTCTGGCAAGTTTTACAGATTTTTACAGTTCCAGTGATCGATTGGATCTGTAGTCTTCGAATTAGCTTCCTCCTTTCTGGTTTTCAGAAGCCTAATTTCTCAAGGTTGGTATTTAGGCAGTGTGCTACATATCCCAGGGCCCCTATAATTACAGGTATAAACCTGAACTTGTAATCAGGATACAGTAACTGCAGATTTCTCAATAGTCCTGCATAGGTGTTCTTCTTTTTAAAGAATATTACAACCAAATAAAGAAAATTTGAACCTCAGAACAATCTGCATTCTGTAAAACAGTGGCCCACAATGTGTTTGCAGTTCTTACGTCTTCGGGAACAATTTTGCGTCTTCAGGAGAGTTTTTGAGTCTTTGGGTACGTTTTCTCCTCCTCGGGAACGTTTTTGCGTCTTCGGGAACGTTCTTACGTCTTTGGGAACGTTCTTACATCTTCGGGAACAATTTTGCGTCTTCGGGATCGTTTTTGCGTCTTCGGGAACGTTTTTTCGTTCTCGAGAATGATCTTACGTCTTTGGGAACGTTCTTACGTCTTCGGGAACAATTTTGCATCTTCGGGAAGGTTTTTGCGTCCTCGGGAACGTTCTTGCATCTTCGGGAACGTTTTTGCGTCTTATGGAAAGATTTTGCGTCCTCGGGAACGTTTTTGCGTCTTTGGAAACGTTTTTGCGTCTTCGTGATCGTTTTTGAGTCCTCGTGAATGTTTTTGCGTCTCAGGAAACGTCCTTACGTCTTCGGGAACGTTCCGACGTCTTCGAGTACGTTTTTTCGTTCTCGAGAATGATCTTACGTCTTTGGGAACGTTCTTACGTCTTCGGGAACGTTCTTCCGCCTTCGGGAACGTTTTTTCGTTCTCGAGAATGATCTTATGTCTTCGGGAATGTTTTTTCGTTCTCGAAAATGATCTTACGTCTTTGGGAACGTTCTTACCTCTTCGGGAACAATTTTTGCGTCTTCGGTAACGTTTTTGCGTCCTCGGGAACGTTCTTACGACTTCGGGAACGTTTTTACGTCTTCGGGAACGTTTTCGCCTCCTCCGGAAAGTTTTTGCGTCTTCGGGAACGTTTTTGCCTCTTAGGGAAAGATTTCGCGTCCTCGGGAACGTTTTTGCATCAACGGGAACGTTCTTACGTCTTCGGGAACGTTTTCGCCTCCTCCGGAAGGGTTTTGCGACTTCGGGAAATTTCTTACGTCTTCGGGAACTTTTTTTGCGTCTTTGGAAACGTTTTTCCCTCTTCGTGATCGTTTTTGAGTCCTCGTGAACGTATTTGCGTCTTCAGGAACGTTTTTGCGTCTTCGGGAAAGTTTTTTCGTTCTCGAGAATGATCTTACGTCTTTGGGAACGTTCTGACGTCTTCGGGAACAATTTTGCGTCTTCGGGATCGTTTTGGCGTCTTCGGGAACGTTTTTTCGTTCTCGAGAATGATCTTACGTCTTTGGGAACGTTCTTACGTCTTCGGGAACAATTTTGCGTCTTCAGGAACGTTTTTGCGTCCTCAGGAACGTTCTTGCATCTTCGGGAACGTTTTTACGTCTTCGGGAACGTTTTCGCCTCCTCCGGAAAGTTTTGGCGTCTTCCGGAACGTTCTTACGTCTTCGGGAACGTTTTTGCGTCTTATGGAAAGTTTTCGCGTCCTCGGGAACGTTTTTGCGTCTTTGGAAACGTTTTTGCGTCTTCGTGATCGTTTTTGAGTCCCCGTGAAAGTTTTTGCGTCTTCGGGAACGTTCTTACGTCTTCGGGAACGTTCCGACCTCTTCGGGAAAGTTTTTGCGTCTTCGGGAACGTTTTTGCGACTGATGGAAAGTTTTCGCGTCCTCGGGAACGTTTTTGCGTCTTTGGAAACGTTTTTGCGTCTTCGTGATCGTTTTTGAGTCCCCGTGAAAGTTTTTGCGTCTTCGGGAACCTCGTTACGTCTTCGGGAACGTTCCGACCTCTTCGTGAATGTTTTTGTGTCTTCTGGAAAGTTTTTGCGTCTTTGGGTACGTTTTCTCCTCCTCGGGAATGCTTTTGCGTCTTCGGGAACGTTCTTACGTCTTCGGGAACAATTTTGCGTCTTCAGGAGAGTTTTTGAGTCTTTGGGTACGTTTTCTCCTCCTCGGGAACGTTTTTGCGTCTTCGGGAACGTTCTTACGTCTTTGGGAACGTTCTTACATCTTCGGGAACAATTTTGCGTCTTCGGGATCGTTTTTGCGTCTTCGGGAACGTTTTTTCGTTCTCGAGAATGATCTTACGTCTTTGGGAACGTTCTTACGTCTTCGGGAACAATTTTGCATCTTCGGGAAGGTTTTTGCGTCCTCGGGAACGTTCTTGCATCTTCGGGAACGTTTTTGCGTCTTATGGAAAGATTTTGCGTCCTCGGGAACGTTTTTGCGTCTTTGGAAACGTTTTTGCGTCTTCGTGATCGTTTTTGAGTCCTCGTGAATGTTTTTGCGTCTCAGGAAACGTCCTTACGTCTTCGGGAACGTTCCGACGTCTTCGAGTACGTTTTTTCGTTCTCGAGAATGATCTTAAGTCTTTGGGAACGTTCTTACGTCTTCGGGAACGTTCTTCCGTCTTCGGGAACGTTTTTTCGTTCTCGAGAATGATCTTACGTCTTCGGGAACGTTTTTTCGTTCTCGAGAATGATCTTACGTCTTCGGGAACGTTTTTTCGTTCTCGAGAATGATCTTACGTCTTTGGGAACGTTCTTACGTCTTCGGGAACAATTTTGCGTCCTCGGGAACGTTCTTACGACTTCGGGAACGTTTTTACGTCTTCGGGAACGTTTTCGCCTCCTCCGGAAAGTTTTGGCGTCTTCGGGAACGTTTTTGCGTCTTATGGAAAGTTTTCGCGTCCTCGGAAATGTTTTTGCGTCTTCGGGAACGTTTTTGCCTCTTATGGAAAGATTTCGCGTCCTCGGGAACGTTTTTGCGTCTACGGGAACGTTCTTACGTCTTCGGGAACGTTTTTTGCGTCTTTGGAAACGTTTTTCCCTCTTCGTGATCGTTTTTGAGTCCTCGTGAACGTTTTTGCGTCTTCAGGAACGTTTTTGCGTCTTCGGGAAAGTTTTTTCGTTCTCGAGAATGATCTTACGTCTTTGGGAACGTTCTTACGTCTTCGGGAACAATTTTGCGTCTTCGGGAACGTTTTTTCGTTCTCGAGAATGATCTTACGTCTTCGGGAACGTTTTTGCGTCCTCGGGAACGTTCTTACGACTTCGGGAACGTTTTTACGTCTTCGGGAACGTTTTCGCCTCCTCCGGAAAGTTTTGGCGTCTCCGGGAATGTTTTTGCGTCTTATGGAAAGTTTTCGCGTCCTCGGAAAGGTTTTTGCGTCTTCGGGATCGTTTTTCCGTCCTCGGGAACGTTCTTGCGACTTCGGGAACGTTTGTACGTCTTCGGGAACGTTTTCGCCTCCTCCGGAAAGTTTTCGCGTCCTCGGGAAGGTTTTTGCGTCTTTGGAAACGTTTTTGCGTCATCGTGATCGTTTTGGAGTCCTCGTGAATGTTTTTGCGTCTCCGGGAACGTCCTTTCGTCTTCGGGAACGTTCTTGTGTCTTCGAATACGTTCTTACGTCTTCGGAAACGTTCTTACGTCTTCGGGATCGTTTTTGCGTCTTCGGGAACGTGTTTTCGTTCTCGAGCATGATCTTACGTCTTTGGGAACGTTCTTACGTCTTCGGGAACAATTTCGCGTCTTCGGGAACGTTTTTGCGTCCTCGGGAACGTTTTCGCCTCCTCCGGAAGGTTTTTACGTCTTCGGGAACGTTTTTGCCTCCTCCGAAAAGTTTTGGCGTCTTCGGGAACGTTCTTACGTCTTCGGGAACGTTCTTACGTCTTCGGGAACGTTTTTGCGTCTTATGGAAAGTTTTTGCGTCCTCGGGAACGTTTTTGAGTCCTTGTGAACGTTTTTGCGTCTTTGGAAACGTTTTTGCGTCTTCGTGATCGTTTTTGAGTCCTCGTGAATGTTTTTGCGTCTCAGGAAACGTCCTTACGTCTTCGGGAACGTTCCGACGTCTTCGAGTACGTTTTTTCGTTCTCGAGAATGATCTTAAGTCTTTGGGAACGTTCTTACGTCTTCGGGAACGTTCTTCCGTCTTCGGGAACGTTTTTTCGTTCTCGAGAATGATCTTACGTCTTCGGGAACGTTTTTTCGTTCTCGAGAATGATCTTACGTCTTCGGGAACGTTTTTTCGTTCTCGAGAATGATCTTACGTCTTTGGGAACGTTCTTACGTCTTCGGGAACAATTTTGCGTCTTCGGGAACGTTTTTGCGTCCTCGGGAACGTTCTTACGACTTCGGGAACGTTTTTACGTCTTCGGGAACGTTTTCGCCTCCTCCGGAAAGTTTTGGCGTCTTCGGGAACGTTTTTGCGTCTTATGGAAAGTTTTCGCGTCCTCGGAAATGTTTTTGCGTCTTCGGGAACGTTTTTGCCTCTTATGGAAAGATTTCGCGTCCTCGGGAACGTTTTTGCGTCTACGGGAACGTTCTTACGTCTTCGGGAACGTTTTTTGCGTCTTTGGAAACGTTTTTCCCTCTTCGTGATCGTTTTTGAGTCCTCGTGAACGTTTTTGCGTCTTCAGGAACGTTTTTGCGTCTTCGGGAAAGTTTTTTCGTTCTCGAGAATGATCTTACGTCTTTGGGAACGTTCTTACGTCTTCGGGAACAATTTTGCGTCTTCGGGAACGTTTTTTCGTTCTCGAGAATGATCTTACGTCTTCGGGAACGTTTTTGCGTCCTCGGGAACGTTCTTACGACTTCGGGAACGTTTTTACGTCTTCGGGAACGTTTTCGCCTCCTCCGGAAAGTTTTGGCGTCTCCGGGAACGTTTTTGCGTCTTATGGAAAGTTTTCGCGTCCTCGGAAAGGTTTTTGCGTCTTCGGGATCGTTTTTCCGTCCTCGGGAACGTTCTTGCGACTTCGGGAACGTTTGTACGTCTTCGGGAACGTTTTCGCCTCCTCCGGAAAGTTTTCGCGTCCTCGGGAAGGTTTTTGCGTCTTTGGAAACGTTTTTGCGTCATCGTGATCGTTTTGGAGTCCTCGTGAATGTTTTTGCGTCTCCGGGAACGTCCTTACGTCTTCGGGAACGTTCTTGTGTCTTCGAATACGTTCTTACGTCTTCGGAAACGTTCTTACGTCTTCGGGATCGTTTTTGCGTCTTCGGGAACGTGTTTTCGTTCTCGAGCATGATCTTACGTCTTTGGGAACGTTCTTACGTCTTCGGGAACAATTTCGCGTCTTCGGGAACGTTTTTGCGTCCTCGGGAACGTTTTCGCCTCCTCCGGAAGTTTTTACGTCTTCGGGAACGTTTTTGCCTCCTCCGAAAAGTTTTGGCGTCTTCGGGAACGTTCTTACGTCTTCGGGAACGTTCTTACGTCTTCGGGAACGTTTTTGCGTCTTATGGAAAGTTTTTGCGTCCTCGGGAACGTTTTTGAGTCCTTGTGAACGTTTTTGCGTCTTTGGGAACGTTCTTACATCTTCGGGAACAATTTTGCGTCTTCGGGAACGTTTTTGCGTCCTCAGGAACGTTCTTGCGTCTTCGGGAACGTTTTTACGTCTTCGGGAACGTTTTCGCCTCCTCCGGAAAGTTTTGGCGTCTTCGGGAACGTCCTTATGTCTTCGGGAACGTTTTTGCGTCTTATGGAAAGTTTTCGCGTCCTCGGGAAGGTTTTTGCGTCTTTGGAAAAGTTTTTGCGTCATCGTGATCGTTTTGGAGTCCTCGTGAATGTGTTTGCGTCTCCGGGAACGTCCTTACGTCTTCGGGAACGTTCTTGTGTCTTCGAATACGTTCTTACGTCTTCGGAAACGTTCTTACGTCTTCGGGATCGTTTTTGCGTCTTCGGGAACGTGTTTTCGTTCTCGAGAATGATCTTACGTCTTTGGGAACGTTCTTACGTCTTCGGGAACAATTTTGCGTCTTCGGGAACGTTTTTGCGTCTTATGGAAAGTTTTCGCGTCCTCGGTAACGTTTTTGAGTCCTTGTGAACGTTTTTGCATATTTGGGAACGTTCTTACGTCTTCGGGAACAATTTTACGTCTTAGGGAACGTTTTTGCGTCCTCAAGAACGTTCTTGCATCTTCGGGAACGTTTTTACGTCTTCGGGAACGTTTTCGCCTCCTCCGGAAAGTTTTGGCGTCTTCGGGAACGTCCTTATGTCTTCGGGAACGTTTTTGCGTCTTATGGAAAGTTTTCGCGTCCTCGGGAAGGTTTTTGCGTCTTTGGAAACGTTTTTGCGTCATCGTGATCGTTTTGGAGTCCTCGTGAATGTTTTTGCGTCTCCGGGAACGTCCTTACGTCTTCGGGAACGTTCTTGTGTCTTCGAATACGTTCTTACGTCTTCGGAAAAGTTCTTACGTCTTCGGGATCGTTTTTGCGTCTTCGGGAACGTGTTTTCGTTCTCGAGAATGATCTTACGTCTTTGGGAACGTTCTTACGTCTTCGGGAACAATTTCGCGTCTTCGGGAACGTTTTTGCGTCCTCGGGAACGTTTTCGCCTCCTCCGGAAGGTTTTTACGTCTTCGGGAACGTTTTTGCCTCCTCCGAAAAGTTTTGGCGTCTTCGGGAACGTTCTTACGTCTTCGGGAACGTTTTTGCGTCTTATGGAAAGTTTTTGCGTCCTCGGGAACGTTTTTGAGTCCTTGTGAACGTTTTTGCGTCTTTGGGAACGTTCTTACATCTTCGGGAACAATTTTGCGTCTTCGGGAACGTTTTTGCGTCCTCAGGAACGTTCTTGCGTCTTCGAATACGTTCTTACGTCTTCGGAAACGTTCTTACGTCTTCGGGATCGTTTTTGCGTCTTCGGGAACGTGTTTTCGTTCTCGAGAATGATCTTACGTCTTTGGGAACGTTCTTACGTCTTCGGGAACAATTTCGCGTCTTCGGGAACGTTTTTGCGTCCTCGGGAACGTTTTCGCCTCCTCCGGAAGGTTTTTACGTCTTCGGGAACGTTTTTGCCTCCTCCGAAAAGTTTTGGCGTCTTCGGGAACGTTCTTACGTCTTCGGGAACGTTCTTACGTCTTCGGGAACGTTTTTGCGTCTTATGGAAAGTTTTTGCGTCCTCGGGAACGTTTTTGAGTCCTTGTGAACGTTTTTGCGTCTTTGGGAACGTTCTTACATCTTCGGGAAAAATTTTGCGTCTTCGGGAACGTTTTTGCGTCCTCAGGAACGTTCTTGCGTCTTCGGGAACGTTTTTACGTCTTCGGGAACGTTTTCGCCTCCTCCGGAAAGTTTTGGCGTCTTCGGGAACGTCCTTATGTCTTCGGGAACGTTTTTGCGTCTTATGGAAAGTTTTCGCGTCCTCGGGAAGGTTTTTGCGTCTTTGGAAAAGTTTTTGCGTCATCGTGATCGTTTTGGAGTCCTCGTGAATGTGTTTGCGTCTCCGGGAACGTCCTTACGTCTTCGGGAACGTTCTTGTGTCTTCGAATACGTTCTTACGTCTTCGGAAACGTTCTTACGTCTTCGGGATCGTTTTTGCGTCTTCGGGAACGTGTTTTCGTTCTCGAGAATGATCTTACGTCTTTGGGAACGTTCTTACGTCTTCGGGAACAATTTTGCGTCTTCGGGAACGTTTTTGGGTCTTATGGAAAGTTTTCGCGTCCTCGGGAACGTTTTTGAATCCTTGTGAACGTTTTTGCATATTTGGGAACGTTCTTACGTCTTCGGGAAAAATTTTGCGTCTTCGGGAACGTTTTTACGTCTTCGGGAACGTTTTCGCCTCCTCCGGAAAGTTTTGGCGTCTTCGGGAACGTCCTTATGTCTTCGGGAAAGTTTTTGCGTCTTATGGAAAGTTTTGGCGTCCTCGGGAACGTTTTTGCGTCTTTGGAAACGTCTTTGGAAACGTTCTGGTCAAGACCGGACCGGTCCGAACCGGTCCGAACCGGTCAGAACCGGTCAAAACCGGTCCGAACCGGTCAGAACCGGTCAAAACCGGTCAGAACCGGTCAAAACCGGTCAGAACCGGTCAAAACCGGTCAGAACCGGTCAAAACCGGTCCGATCAGGTCTCCGGACCGGTTTTGACCGGTTCGGACCGGTTTTGACCGGTTCGGACCGGTTCTGACCGGTTTTAACCGGTTCTGACCGGTTTTGACCGGTTCTGACCGGTTCGGACCAGTCTTCGGGATCGTTTTTGCGTCTTCGGGAACGTGTTTTCGTTCTCGAGAATGATCTTACGTCTTTGGGAACGTTGTTACGTCTTCGGGAACAATTTCGCGTCTTCGGGAACGTTTTTGCGTCCTCGGGAACGTTTTCGCCTCCTCCGGAAAGTTTTCGCGTCCTCGGGAAGGTTTTTGCGTCTTTGGAAACGTTTTTGCGTCATCGTGATCGTTTTGGAGCCCTCGTGAATGTTTTTGCGTCTCCGGGAACGTCCTTACGTCTTCGGGAACGTTCTTGTGTCTTCGAATACGTTCTTACGTCTTCGGAAACGTTCTTACGTCTTCGGGATCGTTTTTGCGTCTTCGGGAACGTGTTTTCGTTCTCGAGAATGATCTTACGTCTTTGGGAACGTTCTTACGTCTTCGGGAACAATTTCGCGTCTTCGGGAACGTTTTTGCGTCCTCGGGAACGTTTTCGCCTCCTCCGGAAGGTTTTTACGTCTTCGGGAACGTTTTTGCCTCCTCCGAAAAGTTTTGGCGTCTTCGGGAACGTTCTTACGTCTTCGGGAACGTTCTTACGTCTTCGGGAACGTTTTTGCGTCTTATGGAAAGTTTTTGCGTCCTCGGGAACGTTTTTGAGTCCTTGTGAACGTTTTTGCGTCTTTGGGAACGTTCTTACATCTTCGGGAACAATTTTGCGTCTTCGGGAAAGTTTTTGCGTCCTCAGGAACGTTCTTGCGTCTTCGGGAACGTTTTTACGTCTTCGGGAACGTTTTCGCCTCCTCCGGAAAGTTTTGGCGTCTTCGGGAACGTCCTTATGTCTTCGGGAAAGTTTTTGCGTCTTATGGAAAGTTTTCGCGTCCTCGGGAAGGTTTTTGCGTCTTTGGAAAAGTTTTTGCGTCATCGTGATCGTTTTGGAGTCCTCGTGAATGTTTTTGCGTCTCCGGGAACGTCCTTACGTCTTCGGGAACGTTCTTGTGTCTTCGAATACGTTCTTACGTCTTCGGAAACGTTCTTACGTCTTCGGGATCGTTTTTGCGTCTTCGGGAACGTGTTTTCGTTCTCGAGAATGATCTTACGTCTTTGGGAACGTTCTTACGTCTTCGGGAACAATTTTGCGTCTTCGGGAACGTTTTTGGGTCTTATGGAAAGTTTTCGCGTCCTCGGGAAAGTTTTTGAGTCCTTGTGAACGTTTTTGCATATTTGGGAACGTTCTTACGTCTTCGGGAACAATTTTGCGTCTTCGGGAACGTTTTTACGTCTTCGGGAACGTTTTCGCCTCCTCCGGAAAGTTTTGGCGTCTTCGGGAACGTCCTTATGTCTTCGGGAAAGTTTTTGCGTCTTATGGAAAGTTTTCGCGTTCTCGGGAACGTTTTTGCGTCTTTGGAAACGTCTTTGGAAACGTTCTGGTCAAGACCGAACCGGTCCGAACCGGTCCGAACCGGTCAGAACCGGTCAAAACCGGTCCGAACCGGTCAGAACCGGTCAAAACCGGTCAGAACCGGTCAAAACCGGTCCGATCAGGTCTCCGGACCGGTTTTGACCGGTTCGGACCGGTTCTGACCGGTTTTGACCGGTTCTGACCGGTTTTGACCGGTTCTGACCGGTTTTGACCGGTTCTGACCGGTTCGGACCAGTCTTCGGGATCGTTTTTGCGTCTTCGGGAACGTGTTTTCGTTCTCGAGAATGATCTTACGTCTTTGGGAACGTTGTTACGTCTTCGGGAACAATTTCGCGTCTTCGGGAACGTTTTTGCGTCCTCGGGAACGTTTTCGCCTCCTCCGGAAAGTTTTCGCGTCCTCGGGAAGGTTTTTGCGTCTTTGGAAACGTTTTTGCGTCATCGTGATCGTTTTGGAGCCCTCGTGAATGTTTTTGCGTCTCCGGGAACGTCCTTACGTCTTCGGGAACGTTCTTGTGTCTTCGAATACGTTCTTACGTCTTCGGAAACGTTCTTACGTCTTCGGGATCGTTTTTGCGTCTTCGGGAACGTGTTTTCGTTCTCGAGAATGATCTTACGTCTTTGGGAACGTTCTTACGTCTTCGGGAACAATTTCGCGTCTTCGGGAACGTTTTTGCGTCCTCGGGAACGTTTTCGCCTCCTCCGGAAGGTTTTTACGTCTTCGGGAACGTTTTTGCCTCCTTCGAAAAGTTTTGGCGTCTTCGGGAAAGTTCTTACGTCTTCGGGAACGTCCTTATGTCTTCGGGAACGTTTTTGCGTCTTATGGAAAGTTTTCGCGTCCTCGGGAAGGTTTTTGCGTCTTTGGAAACGTTTTTGCGTCATCGTGATCGTTTTGGAGTCCTCGTGAATGTTTTTGCGTCTCCGGGAACGTCCTTACGTCTTCGGGAACGTTCTTGTGTCTTCGAATACGTTCTTACGTCTTCGGAAAAGTTCTTACGTCTTCGGGATCGTTTTTGCGTCTTCGGGAACGTGTTTTCGTTCTCGAGAATGATCTTACGTCTTTGGGAACGTTCTTACGTCTTCGGGAACAATTTCGCGTCTTCGGGAACGTTTTTGCGTCCTCGGGAACGTTTTCGCCTCCTCCGGAAGGTTTTTACGTCTTCGGGAACGTTTTTGCCTCCTCCGAAAAGTTTTGGCGTCTTCGGGAACGTTCTTACGTCTTCGGGAACGTTTTTGCGTCTTATGGAAAGTTTTTGCGTCCTCGGGAACGTTTTTGAGTCCTTGTGAACGTTTTTGCGTCTTTGGGAACGTTCTTACATCTTCGGGAACAATTTTGCGTCTTCGGGAACGTTTTTGCGTCCTCAGGAACGTTCTTGCGTCTTCGAATACGTTCTTACGTCTTCGGAAACGTTCTTACGTCTTCGGGATCGTTTTTGCGTCTTCGGGAACGTGTTTTCGTTCTCGAGAATGATCTTACGTCTTTGGGAACGTTCTTACGTCTTCGGGAACAATTTCGCGTCTTCGGGAACGTTTTTGCGTCCTCGGGAACGTTTTCGCCTCCTCCGGAAGGTTTTTACGTCTTCGGGAACGTTTTTGCCTCCTCCGAAAAGTTTTGGCGTCTTCGGCAACGTTCTTACGTCTTCGGGAACGTTCTTACGTCTTCGGGAACGTTTTTGCGTCTTATGGAAAGTTTTTGCGTCCTCGGGAACGTTTTTGAGTCCTTGTGAACGTTTTTGCGTCTTTGGGAACGTTCTTACATCTTCGGGAAAAATTTTGCGTCTTCGGGAACGTTTTTGCGTCCTCAGGAACGTTCTTGCGTCTTCGGGAACGTTTTTACGTCTTCGGGAACGTTTTCGCCTCCTCCGGAAAGTTTTGGCGTCTTCGGGAACGTCCTTATGTCTTCGGGAACGTTTTTGCGTCTTATGGAAAGTTTTCGCGTCCTCGGGAAGGTTTTTGCGCCTTTGGAAAAGTTTTTGCGTCATCGTGATCGTTTTGGAGTCCTCGTGAATGTGTTTGCGTCTCCGGGAACGTCCTTACGTCTTCGGGAACGTTCTTGTGTCTTCGAATACGTTCTTACGTCTTCGGAAACGTTCTTACGTCTTCGGGATCGTTTTTGCGTCTTCGGGAACGTGTTTTCGTTCTCGAGAATGATCTTACGTCTTTGGGAACGTTCTTACGTCTTCGGGAACAATTTTGCGTCTTCGGGAACGTTTTTGGGTCTTATGGAAAGTTTTCGCGTCCTCGGGAACGTTTTTGAGTCCTTGTGAACGTTTTTGCATATTTGGGAACGTTCTTACGTCTTCGGGAAAAATTTTGCGTCTTCGGGAACGTTTTTACGTCTTCGGGAACGTTTTCGCCTCCTCCGGAAAGTTTTGGCGTCTTCGGGAACGTCCTTATGTCTTCGGGAAAGTTTTTGCGTCTTATGGAAAGTTTTCGCGTCCTCGGGAACGTTTTTGCGTCTTTGGAAACGTCTTTGGAAACGTTCTGGTCAAGACCGGACCGGTCCGAACCGGTCCGAACCGGTCAGAACCGGTCAAAATCGGTCCGAACCGGTCAGAACCGGTCAAAACCGGTCAGAACCGGTCAAAACCGGTCAGAACCGGTCCGAACCGGTCAAAACCGGTCCGAACCGGTCAGAACCGGTCAAAACCGGTCCGATCAGGTCTCCGGACCGGTTTTGACTGGTTCGGACCGGTTTTGACCGGTTCGGACCGGTTCTGACCGGTTTTAACCGGTTCTGACCGGTTTTGACCGGTTCTGACCGGTTCGGACCAGTCTTCGGGATCGTTTTTGCGTCTTCGGGAACGTGTTTTCGTTCTCGAGAATGATCTTACGTCTTTGGGAACGTTGTTACGTCTTCGGGAACAATTTCGCGTCTTCGGGAACGTTTTTGCGTCCTCGGGAACGTTTTCGCCTCCTCCGGAAAGTTTTCGCGTCCTCGGGAAGGTTTTTGCGTCTTTGGAAACGTTTTTGCGTCATCGTGATCGTTTTGGAGCCCTCGTGAATGTTTTTGCGTCTCCGGGAACGTCCTTACCTCTTCGGGAACGTTCTTGTGTCTTCGAATACGTTCTTACGTCTTCGGAAACGTTCTTACGTCTTCGGGATCGTTTTTGCGTCTTCGGGAACGTGTTTTCGTTCTCGAGAATGATCTTACGTCTTTGGGAACGTTCTTACGTCTTCGGGAACAATTTCGCGTCTTCGGGAACGTTTTTGCGTCCTCGGGAACGTTTTCGCCTCCTCCGGAAGGTTTTTACGTCTTCGGGAACGTTTTTGCCTCCTCCGAAAAGTTTTGGCGTCTTCGGGAACGTTCTTACGTCTTCGGGAACGTTCTTACGTCTTCGGGAACGTTTTTGCGTCTTATGGAAAGTTTTTGCGTCCTCGGGAACGTTTTTGAGTCCTTGTGAACGTTTTTGCGTCTTTGGGAACGTTCTTACATCTTCGGGAACAATTTTGCGTCTTCGGGAAAGTTTTTGCGTCCTCAGGAACGTTCTTGCGTCTTCGGGAACGTTTTTACGTCTTCGGGAACGTTTTCGCCTCCTCCGGAAAGTTTTGGCGTCTTCGGGAACGTCCTTATGTCTTCGGGAAAGTTTTTGCGTCTTATGGAAAGTTTTCGCGTCCTCGGGAAGGTTTTTGCGTCTTTGGAAAAGTTTTTGCGTCATCGTGATCGTTTTGGAGTCCTCGTGAATGTTTTTGCGTCTCCGGGAACGTCCTTACGTCTTCGGGAACGTTCTTGTGTCTTCGAATACGTTCTTACGTCTTCGGAAACGTTCTTACGTCTTCGGGATCGTTTTTGCGTCTTCGGGAACGTGTTTTCGTTCTCGAGAATGATCTTACGTCTTTGGGAACGTTCTTACGTCTTCGGGAACAATTTTGCGTCTTCGGGAACGTTTTTGGGTCTTATGGAAAGTTTTCGCGTCCTCGGGAACGTTTTTGAGTCCTTGTGAACGTTTTTGCATATTTGGGAACGTTCTTACGTCTTCGGGAACAATTTTGCGTCTTTGGGAACGTTTTTACGTCTTCGGGAACGTTTTCGCCTCCTCCGGAAAGTTTTGGCGTCTTCGGGAACGTCCTTATGTCTTCGGGAAAGTTTTTGCGTCTTATGGAAAGTTTTCGCGTTCTCGGGAACGTTTTTGCGTCTTTGGAAACGTCTTTGGAAACGTTCTGGTCAAGACCGAACCGGTCCGAACCGGTCCGAACCGGTCAGAACCGGTCAAAACCGGTCCGAACCGGTCAGAACCGGTCAAAACCGGTCAGAACCGGTCAAAACCGGTCCGATCAGGTCTCCGGACCGGTTTTGACCGGTTCGGACCGGTTTTGACCGGTTCGGACCGGTTCTGACCGGTTTTGACCGGTTCTGACCGGTTTTGACCGGTTCTGACCGGTTTTGACCGGTTCTGACCGGTACGGACCAGTCTTCGGGATCGTTTTTGCGTCTTCGGGAACGTGTTTTCGTTCTCGAGAATGATCTTACGTCTTTGGGAACGTTGTTACGTCTTCGGGAACAATTTCGCGTCTTCGGGAACGTTTTTGCGTCCTCGGGAACGTTTTTGCCTCCTCCGGAAAGTTTTCGCGTCCTCGGGAAGGTTTTTGCGTCTTTGGAAACGTTTTTGCGTCATCGTGATCGTTTTGGAGCCCTCGTGAATGTTTTTGCGTCTCCGGGAACGTCCTTACGTCTTCGGGAACGTTCTTGTGTCTTCGAATACGTTCTTACGTCTTCGGAAACGTTCTTACGTCTTCGGGATCGTTTTTGCGTCTTCGGGAACGTGTTTTCGTTCTCGAGAATGATCTTACGTCTTTGGGAACGTTCTTACGTCTTCGGGAACAATTTCGCGTCTTCGGGAACGTTTTTGCGTCCTCGGGAACGTTTTCGCCTCCTCCGGAAGGTTTTTACGTCTTCGGGAACGTTTTTGCCTCCTTCGAAAAGTTTTGGCGTCTTCGGGAAAGTTCTTACGTCTTCGGGAACGTTCTTACGTCTTCGGGAACGTTTTTGCGTCTTATGGAAAGTTTTTGCGTCCTCGGGAACGTTTTTGAGTCCTTGTGAACGTTTTTGCGTCTTTGGGAACGTTCTTACATCTTCGGGAACAATTTTGCGTCTTCGGGAACGTTTTTGCGTCCTCAGGAACGTTCTTGCGTCTTCGGGAACGTTTTTACGTCTTCGGGAACGTTTTCGCCTCCTCCGGAAAGTTTTGGCGTCTTCGGGAACGTCCTTATGTCTTCGGGAACGTTTTTGCGTCTTATGGAAAGTTTTCGCGTCCTCGGGAAGGTTTTTGCGTCTTTGGAAAAGTTTTTGCGTCATCGTGATCGTTTTGGAGTCCTCGTGAATGTGTTTGCGTCTCCGGGAACGTCCTTACGTCTTCGGGAACGTTCTTGTGTCTTCGAATACCTTCTTACGTCTTCGGAAACGTTCTTACGTCTTCGGGATCGTTTTTGCGTCTTCGGGAACGTGTTTTCGTTCTCGAGAATGATCTTACGTCTTTGGGAACGTTCTTACGTCTTCGGGAACAATTTTGCGTCTTCGGGAACGTTTTTGGGTCTTATGGAAAGTTTTCGCGTCCTCGGGAACGTTTTTGAGTCCTTGTGAACGTTTTTGCATATTTGGGAACGTTCTTACGTCTTCGGGAACGTCCTTATGTCTTCGGGAACAATTTTGCGTCTTCGGGAACGTTTTTGGGTCTTATGGAAAGTTTTCGAGTCCTCGGGAAGGTTTTTGCGTCTTTGGAAAAGTTTTTGCGTCATCGTGATCGTTTTGGAGTCCTCGTGAATGTTTTTGCGTCTCCGGGAACGTCCTTACGTCTTCGGGAACGTTCTTGTGTCTTCGAATACGTTCTTACGTCTTCGGAAACGTTCTTACGTCTTCGGGATCGTTTTTGCGTCTTCGGGAACGTGTTTTCGTTCTCGAGAATGATCTTACGTCTTTGGGAACGTTCTTACGTCTTCGGGAACAATTTTGCGTCTTCGGGAACGTTTTTGGGTCTTATGGAAAGTTTTCGCGTCCTCGGGAACGTTTTTGAGTCCTTGTGAACGTTTTTGCATATTTGGGAACGTTCTTACGTCTTCGGGAACGTCCTTATGTCTTCGGGAACAATTTTGCGTCTTCGGGAACGTGTTTTCGTTCTCGAGAATGATCTTACGTCTTTGGGAACGTTCTTACGTCTTCGGGAACAATTTCGCGTCTTCGGGAACGTTTTTGCGTCCTCGGGAACGTTTTCGCCTCCTCCGGAAGGTTTTTACGTCTTCGGGAACGTTTTTGCCTCCTTCGAAAAGTTTTGGCGTCTTCGGGAAAGTTCTTACGTCTTCGGGAACGTCCTTATGTCTTCGGGAACGTTTTTGCGTCTTATGGAAAGTTTTCGCGTCCTCGGGAAGGTTTTTGCGTCTTTGGAAACGTTTTTGCGTCATCGTGATCGTTTTGGAGTCCTCGTGAATGTTTTTGCGTCTCCGGGAACGTCCTTACGTCTTCGGGAACGTTCTTGTGTCTTCGAATACGTTCTTACGTCTTCGGAAAAGTTCTTACGTCTTCGGGATCGTTTTTGCGTCTTCGGGAACGTGTTTTCGTTCTCGAGAATGATCTTACGTCTTTGGGAACGTTCTTACGTCTTCGGGAACAATTTCGCGTCTTCGGGAACGTTTTTGCGTCCTCGGGAACGTTTTCGCCTCCTCCGGAAGGTTTTTACGTCTTCGGGAACGTTTTTGCCTCCTCCGAAAAGTTTTGGCGTCTTCGGGAACGTTCTTACGTCTTCGGGAACGTTTTTGCGTCTTATGGAAAGTTTTTGCGTCCTCGGGAACGTTTTTGAGTCCTTGTGAACGTTTTTGCGTCTTTGGGAACGTTCTTACATCTTCGGGAACAATTTTGCGTCTTCGGGAACGTTTTTGCGTCCTCAGGAACGTTCTTGCGTCTTCGAATACGTTCTTACGTCTTCGGAAACGTTCTTACGTCTTCGGGATCGTTTTTGCGTCTTCGGGAACGTGTTTTCGTTCTCGAGAATGATCTTACGTCTTTGGGAACGTTCTTACGTCTTCGGGAACAATTTCGCGTCTTCGGGAACGTTTTTGCGTCCTCGGGAACGTTTTCGCCTCCTCCGGAAGGTTTTTACGTCTTCGGGAACGTTTTTGCCTCCTCCGAAAAGTTTTGGCGTCTTCGGCAACGTTCTTACGTCTTCGGGAACGTTCTTACGTCTTCGGGAACGTTTTTGCGTCTTATGGAAAGTTTTTGCGTCCTCGGGAACGTTTTTGAGTCCTTGTGAACGTTTTTGCGTCTTTGGGAACGTTCTTACATCTTCGGGAAAAATTTTGCGTCTTCGGGAACGTTTTTGCGTCCTCAGGAACGTTCTTGCGTCTTCGGGAACGTTTTTACGTCTTCGGGAACGTTTTCGCCTCCTCCGGAAAGTTTTGGCGTCTTCGGGAACGTCCTTATGTCTTCGGGAACGTTTTTGCGTCTTATGGAAAGTTTTCGCGTCCTCGGGAAGGTTTTTGCGCCTTTGGAAAAGTTTTTGCGTCATCGTGATCGTTTTGGAGTCCTCGTGAATGTGTTTGCGTCTCCGGGAACGTCCTTACGTCTTCGGGAACGTTCTTGTGTCTTCGAATACGTTCTTACGTCTTCGGAAACGTTCTTACGTCTTCGGGATCGTTTTTGCGTCTTCGGGAACGTGTTTTCGTTCTCGAGAATGATCTTACGTCTTTGGGAACGTTCTTACGTCTTCGGGAACAATTTTGCGTCTTCGGGAACGTTTTTGGGTCTTATGGAAAGTTTTCGCGTCCTCGGGAACGTTTTTGAGTCCTTGTGAACGTTTTTGCATATTTGGGAACGTTCTTACGTCTTCGGGAAAAATTTTGCGTCTTCGGGAACGTTTTTACGTCTTCGGGAACGTTTTCGCCTCCTCCGGAAAGTTTTGGCGTCTTCGGGAACGTCCTTATGTCTTCGGGAAAGTTTTTGCGTCTTATGGAAAGTTTTCGCGTCCTCGGGAACGTTTTTGCGTCTTTGGAAACGTCTTTGGAAACGTTCTGGTCAAGACCGGACCGGTCCGAACCGGTCCGAACCGGTCAGAACCGGTCAAAATCGGTCCGAACCGGTCAGAACCGGTCAAAACCGGTCAGAACCGGTCAAAACCGGTCAGAACCGGTCCGAACCGGTCAAAACCGGTCCGAACCGGTCAGAACCGGTCAAAACCGGTCCGATCAGGTCTCCGGACCGGTTTTGACTGGTTCGGACCGGTTTTGACCGGTTCGGACCGGTTCTGACCGGTTTTAACCGGTTCTGACCGGTTTTGACCGGTTCTGACCGGTTCGGACCAGTCTTCGGGATCGTTTTTGCGTCTTCGGGAACGTGTTTTCGTTCTCGAGAATGATGAACGTTGTTACGTCTTCGGGAACAATTTCGCGTCTTCGGGAACGTTTTTGCGTCCTCGGGAACGTTTTCGCCTCCTCCGGAAAGTTTTCGCGTCCTCGGGAAGGTTTTTGCGTCTTTGGAAACGTTTTTGCGTCCTTCGTGATCGTTTTGGAGCCCTCGTGAATGTTTTTGCGTCTCCGGGAACGTCCTTACGTCTTCGGGAACGTTCTTGTGTCTTCGAATACGTTCTTACGTCTTCGGAAACGTTCTTACGTCTTCGGGATCGTTTTTTGCGTCTTCGGGAACGTGTTTTCGTTCTCGAGAATGATCTTACGTCTTTGGGAACGTTCTTACGTCTTCGGGAACAATTTCGCGTCTTCGGGAACGTTTTTGCGTCCTCGGAACGTTTTCGCCTCCTCCGGAAGGTTTTTACGTCTTCGGGAACGTTTTTGCCTCCTCCGAAAAGTTTTGGCGTCTTCGGGAACGTTCTTACGTCTTCGGGAACGTTCTTACGTCTTCGGGAACGTTTTTGCGTCTTATGGAAAGTTTTTGCGTCCTCGGGAACGTTTTTGAGTCCTTGTGAACGTTTTTGCGTCTTTGGGAACGTTCTTACATCTTCGGGAACAATTTTGCGTCTTCGGGAAAGTTTTTGCGTCCTCAGGAACGTTTCTTGCGTCTTCGGGAACGTTTTTACGTCTTCGGGAACGTTTTCGCCTCCTCCGGAAAGTTTTGGCGTCTTCGGGAACGTCCTTATGTCTTCGGGAAAGTTTTTGCGTCTTATGGAAAGTTTTCGCGTCCTCGGGAAGGTTTTTGCGTCTTGGAAAAGTTTTTGCGTCATCGTGATCGTTTTGGAGTCCTCGTGAATGTTTTTGCGTCTCCGGGAACGTCCTTACGTCTTCGGGAACGTTCTTGTGTCTTCGAATACGTTCTTACGTCTTCGGAAACGTTCTTACGTCTTCGGGATCGTTTTTGCGTCTTCGGGAACGTGTTTTCGTTCTCGAGAATGATCTTACGTCTTTGGGAACGTTCTTACGTCTTCGGGAACAATTTTGCGTCTTCGGGAACGTTTTTGGGTCTTATGGAAAGTTTTCGCGTCCTCGGGAACGTTTTTGAGTCCTTGTGAACGTTTTTGCATATTTGGGAACGTTCTTACGTCTTCGGGAACAATTTTGCGTCTTCGGGAACGTTTTTACGTCTTCGGGAACGTTTCGCCTCCTCCGGAAAGTTTTGGCGTCTTCGGGAACGTCCTTATGTCTTCGGGAAAGTTTTTGCGTCTTATGGAAAGTTTTCGCGTTCTCGGGAACGTTTTTGCGTCTTTGGAAACGTCTTTGGAAACGTTCTGGTCAAGACCGAACCGGTCCGAACCGGTCCGAACCGGTCAGAACCGGTCAAAACCGGTCCGAACCGGTCAGAACCGGTCAAAACCGGTCAGAACCGGTCAAAACCGGTCCGATCAGGTCTCCGGACCGGTTTTGACCGGTTCGGACCGGTTTTGACCGGTTCGGACCGGTTCTGACCGGTTTTGACCGGTTCTGACCGGTTTTGACCGGTTCTGACCGGTTTTGACCGGTTCTGACCGGTACGGACCAGTCTTCGGGATCGTTTTTTGCGTCTTCGGGAACGTGTTTTCGTTCTCGAGAATGATCTTACGTCTTTGGGAACGTTGTTACGTCTTCGGGAACAATTTCGCGTCTTCGGGAACGTTTTTGCGTCCTCGGGAACGTTTTTGCCTCCTCCGGAAAGTTTTCGCGTCCTCGGGAAGGTTTTTGCGTCTTTGGAAACGTTTTTGCGTCATCGTGATCGTTTTGGAGCCCTCGTGAATGTTTTTGCGTCTCCGGGAACGTCCTTACGTCTTCGGGAACGTTCTTGTGTCTTCGAATACGTTCTTACGTCTTCGGAAACGTTCTTACGTCTTCGGGATCGTTTTTGCGTCTTCGGGAACGTGTTTTCGTTCTCGAGAATGATCTTACGTCTTTGGGAACGTTCTTACGTCTTCGGGAACAATTTCGCGTCTTCGGGAACGTTTTTGCGTCCTCGGGAACGTTTTCCGCCTCCTCCGGAAGGTTTTTACGTCTTCGGGAACGTTTTTGCCTCCTTCGAAAAGTTTTGGCGTCTTCGGGAAAGTTCTTACGTCTTCGGGAACGTTCTTACGTCTTCGGGAACGTTTTTGCGTCTTATGGAAAGTTTTTGCGTCCTCGGGAACGTTTTTGAGTCCTTGTGAACGTTTTTGCGTCTTTGGGAACGTTCTTACATCTTCGGGAACAATTTTGCGTCTTCGGGAACGTTTTTGCGTCCTCAGGAACGTTCTTGCGTCTTCGGGAACGTTTTTTACGTCTTCGGGAACGTTTTCGCCTCCTCCGGAAAGTTTTGGCGTCTTCGGGAAACGTCCTTATGTCTTCGGGAACGTTTTTGCGTCTTATGGAAAGTTTTCGCGTCCTCGGGAAGGTTTTTGCGTCTTTGGAAAAGTTTTTGCGTCATCGTGATCGTTTTGGAGTCCTCGTGAATGTGTTTGCGTCTCCGGGAACGTCCTTACGTCTTCGGGAACGTTCTTGTGTCTTCGAATACCTTCTTACGTCTTCGGAAACGTTCTTACGTCTTCGGGATCGTTTTTGCGTCTTCGGGAACGTGTTTTCGTTCTCGAGAATGATCTTACGTCTTTGGGAACGTTCTTACGTCTTCGGGAACAATTTTGCGTCTTCGGGAACGTTTTTGGTCTTATGGAAAGTTTTCGCGTCCTCGGGAACGTTTTTGAGTCCTTGTGAACGTTTTTGCATATTTGGGAACGTTCTTACGTCTTCGGGAACGTCCTTATGTCTTCGGGAAAGTTTTTGCGTCTTATGGAAAGTTTTCGCGTTCTCGGGAACGTTTTTTGCGTCTTTGGAAACGTCTTTGGAAACGTTCTGGTCAAGACCGAACCGGTCCGAACCGGGTCCGAACCGGTCAGAACCGGTCAAAAACCGGTCCGAACCGGTCAGAACCGGTCAAAACCGGTCAGAACCGGTCAAAACCGGTCAGAACCGGTCCGAACCGGTCAAAACCGGTCCGAACCGGTCAGAACCGGTCAAAACCGGTCCGATCAGGTCTCCGGACCGGTTCTGACCGGTTTTGACCGGTTCTGACCGGTTTTGACCGGTTCTGACCGGTTTTGACCGGTTCTGACCGGTTTTGACCGGTTCTGACCGGTTCGGACCAGTCTTCGTGATCGTTTTTGCGTCTTCGGGAACGTGTTTTTCGTTCTCGAGAATGATCATACGTCTTTGGGAACGTTGTTACGTCTTCGGGAACAATTTCGTGTCTTCGGGAACGTTTTTTGCGTCCTCGGGAACGTTTTCGCCTCCTCCGGAAAGTTTTCGCGTCCTCGGGAAGGTTTTTGCGTCTTTGGAAACGTTTTTGCGTCATCGTGATCGTTTTGGAGCCCTCGTGAATGTTTTTGCGTCTCCGGGAACGGCCTTACGTCTTCGGGAACGTTCTTGTGTCTTCGAATACGTTCTTACGTCTTCGGAAACGTTCTTACGTCTTCGGGAACAATTTCGCGTCTTCGGGAACGTTTTTGCGTCCTCGGGAACGTTTTCGCCTCCTCCGGAAGGTTTTTACGTCTTCGGGAACGTTTTTGCCTCCTTCGAAAAGTTTTGGCGTCTTCGGGAAAGTTCTTACGTCTTCGGGAACGTTCTTACGTCTTCGGGAACGTTTTTTGCGTCTTATGGAAAGTTTTTGCTTCCTCGGGAACGTTTTTGAGTCCTTGTGAACGTTTTTGCGTCTTTGGGAACGTACTTACATCTTCGGGAACAATTTTGCGTCTTCGGGAACGTTTTTGCGTCCTCAGGAACGTTCTTGCGTCTTCGGGAACGTTTTTACGTCTTCGGGAACGTTTCCGCCTCCTCCGGAAAGTTTTGGCGTCTTCGGGAACGTCCTTATGTCTTCGGGAACGTTTTTGCGTCTTATGGAAAGTTTTCCGCGTCCTCGGGAAGGTTTTTGCGTCTTTGGAAAAGTTTTTGCGTCATCGTGATCGTTTTGGGAGTCCTCGTGAATGTGTTTGCGTCTCCGGGAACGTCCTTACGTCTTCGGGAACGTTCTTGTGTCTTCGAATACGTTCTTACGTCTTCGGAAACGTTCTTACGTCTTCGGGATCGTTTTTTGCGTCTTCGGGAACGTGTTTTCGTTCTCGAGAATGATCTTACGTCTTTGGGAACGTTCTTACGTCTTCGGGAACAATTTTGCGTCTTCGGGAACGTTTTTGCGTCTTATGGAAAGTTTTCGCGTCCTCGGGAACGTTTTTGAGTCCTTGTGAACGTTTTTGCATATTTGGGAACGTTCTTACGTCTTCGGGAACAATTTTGCGTCTTAGGGAACGTTTTTGCGTCCTCAAGAACGTTCTTGCGTCTTCGGGAACGTTTTTACGTCTTCGGGAACGTTTTCGCCTCCTCCGGAAAGTTTTGGCGTCTTCGGGAACGTCCTTATATCTTCGGGAACGTTTTTGCGTCTTATGGAAAGTTTTCGCGTCCTCGGGAAGGTTTTTGCGTCTTTGGAAAAGTTTTTGCGTCATCGTGATCGTTTTGGAGTCCTCGTGAATGTTTTTGCGTCTCCGGGAACGTCCTTACGTCTTCGGGAACGTTCTTGTGTCTTCGAATACGTTCTTACGTCTTCGGAAACGTTCTTACGTCTTCGGGATCGTTTTTGCGTCTTCGGGAACGTTTTTGCGTCCTCGGGAACGTTTTCGCCTCCTCCGGAAAGTTTTCGCGTCCTCGGGAAGGTTTTTGCGTCTTTGGAAACGTTTTTGCGTCATCGTGATCGTTTTGGAGTCCTCGTGAATGTTTTTGCGTCTCCGGGAACGTCCTTACGTCTTCGGGAACGTTCTTGTGTCTTCGAATACGTTCTTACGTCTTCGGAAAAGTTCTTACGTCTTCGGGATCGTTTTTGCGTCTTCGGGAACGTGTTTTCGTTCTCGAGAATGATCTTACGTCTTTGGGAACGTTCTTACGTCTTCGGGAACAATTTCGCGTCTTCGGGAACGTTTTTGCGTCCTCGGGAACGTTTTCGCCTCCTCCGGAAGGTTTTTACGTCTTCGGGAACGTTTTTGCCTCCTCCGAAAACTTTTGGCGTCTTCGGGAACGTTCTTACGTCTTCGGGAACGTTCTTACGTCTTCGGGAACGTTTTTGCCTCTTATGGAAAGTTTTTGCGTCCTCGGGAACGTTTTTGAGTCCTTGTGAACGTTTTTGCGTCTTTGGGAACGTTCTTACATCTTCGGGAACAATTTTGCGTCTTCGGGAACGTTTTTGCGTCCTCAGGAACGTTCTTGCGTCTTCGAATACGTTCTTACGTCTTCGGAAACGTTCTTACGTCTTCGGGATCGTTTTTGCGTCTTCGGGAACGTGTTTTCGTTCTCGAGAATGATCTTACGTCTTTGGGAACGTTCTTACGTCTTCGGGAACAATTTCGCGTCTTCGGGAACGTTTTTGCGTCCTCGGGAAAGTTTTCGCCTCCTCCGGAAGGTTTTTACGTCTTCGGGAACGTTTTTGCCTCCTCCGAAAAGTTTTGGCGTCTTCGGGAACGTTCTTACGTCTTCGGGAACGTTCTTACGTCTTCGGGAACGTTTTTGCGTCTTATGGAAAGTTTTTGCGTCCTCGGGAACGTTTTTGAGTCCTTGTGAACGTTTTTGCGTCTTTGGGAACGTTCTTACATCTTCGGGAACAATTTTGCGTCTTAGGGAACGTTTTTGCGTCCTCAAGAACGTTCTTGCGTCTTCGGGAACGTTTTTACGTCTTCGGGAACGTTTTCGCCTCCTCCGGAAAGTTTTGGCGTCTTCGGGAACGTCCTTATGTCTTCGGGAAAGTTTTTGCGTCTTATGGAAAGTTTTCACGTCCTCGGGAACGTTTTTGCGTCTTTGGAAACGTCTTTGGAAACGTTCTGGTCAAGACCGGACCGGTCCGAACCGGTCCGAACCGGTCAAAACCGGTCCGAACCGGTCAGAACCGGTCAAAACCGGTCAGAACCGGTCCGAACCGGTCAAAACCGGTCAGAACCGGTCAAAACCGGTCCGAACCGGTCAAAACCGGTCACAACCGGTCCGAACCGGTCAAAACCGGTCCGAACTGGTCCGAACCGGTCCAAACAGGTCAAAACCGGTCCGAACCGGTCAGAACCGGTCAAAACCGGTCCGATCAGGTCTCCGGATCGGTTTTGACCGGTTCGGACCGGTTTTGACCGGTTCGGACCGGTTCTGACCGGTTTTGACCGGTTCTGACCGGTTCTGACCGGTTTTGACCGGTTCTGACCGGTTTTGACCGGTTCTGACCGGTTTTGACCGGTTCTGACCGGTTTTGACCGGTTCTGACCGGTTCGGACCAGTCTTCGGGATCGTTTTTGCGTCTTCGGGAACGTATTTTCGTTCTCGAGAATGATCTTACGTCTTTGGGAACGTTGTTACGTTTTCGGGAACAATTTCGCGTCTTCGGGAACGTTTTTGCGTCCTCGGGAACGTTTTCGCCTCCTCCGGAAGGTTTTTACGTCTTCGGGAACGTTTTGCCTCCTCCGAAAAGTTTTGGCGTCTTCGGGAACGTTCTTACGTCTTCGGGAACGTTCTTACGTCTTCGGGAACGTTTTTGCGTCTTATGGAAAGTTTTTGCGTCCTCGGGAACGTTTTTGAGTCCTTGTGAACGTTTTTGCGTCTTTGGGAACGTTCTTACATCTTCGGGAACAATTTTGCGTCTTCGGGAACGTTTTTGCGTCCTCAGGAACGTTCTTGCGTCTTCGGGAACGTTTTTACGTCTTCGGGAACGTTTTCGCCTCCTCCGGAAAGTTTTGGCGTCTTCGGGAACGTCCTTATGTCTTCGGGAACGTTTTTGCGTCTTATGGAAAGTTTTCGCGTCCTCGGGAAGGTTTTTGCGTCTTTGGAAAAGTTTTTGCGTCATCGTGATCGTTTTGGAGTCCTCGTGAATGTTTTTGCGTCTCCGGGAACGTCCTTACGTCTTCGGGAACGTTCTTGTGTCTTCGAATACGTTCTTACGTCTTCGGAAACGTTCTTACGTCTTCGGGATCGTTTTTGCGTCTTCGGGAACGTGTTTTCGTTCTCGAGAATGATCTTACGTCTTTGGGAACGTTCTTACGTCTTCGGGAACAATTTTGCGTCTTCGGGAACGTTTTTGCGTCTTATGGAAAGTTTTCGCGTCCTCGGGAACGTTTTTGAGTCCTTGTGAACGTTTTTGCATATTTGGGAACGTTCTTACCTCTTCGGGAACAATTTTGCGTCTTAGGGAAAGTTTTTGCGTCCTCAGGAACGTTCGTGCGTCTTCGGGAACGTTTTTACGTCTTCGGGAACGTTTTCGCCTCCTCCGGAAAGTTTTGGCGTCTTCGGGAACGTCCTTATGTCTTCGGGAACGTTTTTGCGTCTTATGGAAAGTTTTCGCGTCCTCGGGAACGTTTTTGCGTCTTTGGAAACGTTCTTGCGTCTTCGTGATCGTTTTTGAGTCCCCGTTAAAGTTTTTGCGTCTTCGGGAACCTCGTTACGTATTCGGGAACGTTCCGACCTCTTCGGGAAAGTTTTTGCGTCTTCGGGAACGTTTTTGCGACTGATGGAAAGTTTTCGCGTCCTCGGGAACGTTTTTGCGTCTTTGGAAACGTTTTTGCGTCTTCGTGATCGTTTTTGAGTCCCCGTGAAAGTTTTTGCGTCTTCGGGAACCTCGTTACGTCTTCGGGAACGTTCCGACCTCTTCGGGAAAGTTTTTGCGTCTTCGGGAACCTCGTTACGTCTTTGGGAACGTTCCGACCTCTTCGGGAAAGTTTTTGCATCTTCGTGAATGTTTTTGTGTCTTCTGGAAAGTTTTTGCGTCTTTGGGTACGTTTTCTCCTCCTCGGGAATGCTTTTGCGTCTTCGGGAACGTTCTTACGTCTTCGGGAACAATTTTGCGTCTTCAGGAGAGTTTTTGAGTCTTTGGGTACGTTTTCTCCTCCTCGGGAACGTTTTTGCGTCTTTGGGAACGTTCTTACATCTTCGGGAACAATTTTGCGTCTTCGGGATCGTTTTTGCGTCTTCGGGAACGTTTTTTCGTTCTCGAGAATGATCTTACGTCTTTGGGAACGTTCTTACGTCTTCGGGAACAATTTTGCATCTTCGGGAAGGTTTTTGCGTCCTCGGGAACGTTCTTGCATCTTCGGGAACGTTTTTGCGTCTTATGGAAAGATTTTGCGTCCTCGGGAACGTTTTTGCGTCTTTGGAAACGTTTTTGCGTCTTCGTGATCGTTTTTGAGTCCTCGTGAATGTTTTTGCGTCTCAGGAAACGTCCTTACGTCTTCGGGAACGTTCCGACGTCTTCGAGTACGTTTTTTCGTTCTCGAGAATGATCTTACGTCTTCGGGAACGTTTTTTCGTTCTCGAAAATGATCTTACGTCTTTGGGAACGTTCTTACCTCTTCGGGAACAATTTTGCGTCTTCGGTAACGTTTTTGCGTCCTCGGGAACGTTCTTACGACTTCGGGAACGTTTTTACGTCTTCGGGAACGTTTTCGCCTCCTCCGGAAAGTTTTGGCGTCTTCGGGAACGTTTTTGCGTCTTATGGAAAGTTTTCGCGTCCTCGGAAATGTTTTTGCGTCTTCGGGAACGTTTTCGCCTCTTATGGAAAGATTTCGCGTCCTCGGGAACGTTTTTGCGTCTACGGGAACGTTCTTACGTCTTCGGGAACGTTTTTTGCGTCTTTGGAAACGTTTTTCCCTCTTCGTGATCGTTTTTGAGTCCTCGTGAACGTTTTTGCGTCTTCAGGAACGTTTTTGCGTCTTCGGGAAAGTTTTTTCGTTCTCGAGAATGATCTTACGTCTTTGGGAACGTTCTGACGTCTTCGGGAACAATTTTGCGTCTTCGGGATCGTTTTGGCGTCTTCGGGAAAGTTTTTTCCTTCTCGAGAATGATCTTACGTCTTTGGGAACGTTCTTACGTCTTCGGGAACAATTTTGCGTCTTCGGGAACGTTTTTTCGTTCTCGAGAATGATCTTACGTCTTCGGGAACGTTTTTGCGTCCTCGGGAACGTTCTTACGACTTCGGGAACGTTTTTACGTCTTCGGGAACGTTTTCGCCTCCTCCGGAAAGTTTTGGCGTCTTCGGGAACGTCCTTATGTCTTCGGGAACGTTTTTGCGTCTTATGGAAAGTTTTCGCGTCCTCGGGAAGGTTTTTGCGTCTTTGGAAAAGTTTTTGCGTCATCGTGATCGTTTTGGAGTCCTCGTGAATGTTTTTGCGTCTCCGGGAACGTCCTTACGTCTTCGGGAACGTTCTTGTGTCTTCGAATACGTTCTTACGTCTTCGGAAACGTTCTTACGTCTTCGGGATCGTTTTTGCGTCTTCGGGAACGTGTTTTCGTTCTCGAGAATGATCTTACGTCTTTGGGAACGTTCTTACGTCTTCGGGAACAATTTTGCGTCTTCGGGAACGTTTTTGCGTCTTATGGAAAGTTTTCGCGTCCTCGGGAACGTTTTTGAGTCCTTGTGAACGTTTTTGCATATTTGGGAACGTTCTTACCTCTTCGGGAACAATTTTGCGTCTTAGGGAAAGTTTTTGCGTCCTCAGGAACGTTCGTGCGTCTTCGGGAACGTTTTTACGTCTTCGGGAACGTTTTCGCCTCCTCCGGAAAGTTTTGGCGTCTTCGGGAACGTCCTTATGTCTTCGGGAACGTTTTTGCGTCTTATGGAAAGTTTTCGCGTCCTCGGGAACGTTTTTGCGTCTTTGGAAACGTTCTTGCGTCTTCGTGATCGTTTTTGAGTCCCCGTTAAAGTTTTTGCGTCTTCGGGAACCTCGTTACGTATTCGGGAACGTTCCGACCTCTTCGGGAAAGTTTTTGCGTCTTCGGGAACGTTTTTGCGACTGATGGAAAGTTTTCGCGTCCTCGGGAACGTTTTTGCGTCTTTGGAAACGTTTTTGCGTCTTCGTGATCGTTTTTGAGTCCCCGTGAAAGTTTTTGCGTCTTCGGGAACCTCGTTACGTCTTCGGGAACGTTCCGACCTCTTCGGGAAAGTTTTTGCGTCTTCGGGAACCTCGTTACGTCTTTGGGAACGTTCCGACCTCTTCGGGAAAGTTTTTGCATCTTCGTGAATGTTTTTGTGTCTTCTGGAAAGTTTTTGCGTCTTTGGGTACGTTTTCTCCTCCTCGGGAATGCTTTTGCGTCTTCGGGAACGTTCTTACGTCTTCGGGAACAATTTTGCGTCTTCAGGAGAGTTTTTGAGTCTTTGGGTACGTTTTCTCCTCCTCGGGAACGTTTTTGCGTCTTTGGGAACGTTCTTACATCTTCGGGAACAATTTTGCGTCTTCGGGATCGTTTTTGCGTCTTCGGGAACGTTTTTTCGTTCTCGAGAATGATCTTACGTCTTTGGGAACGTTCTTACGTCTTCGGGAACAATTTTGCATCTTCGGGAAGGTTTTTGCGTCCTCGGGAACGTTCTTGCATCTTCGGGAACGTTTTTGCGTCTTATGGAAAGATTTTGCGTCCTCGGGAACGTTTTTGCGTCTTTGGAAACGTTTTTGCGTCTTCGTGATCGTTTTTGAGTCCTCGTGAATGTTTTTGCGTCTCAGGAAACGTCCTTACGTCTTCGGGAACGTTCCGACGTCTTCGAGTACGTTTTTTCGTTCTCGAGAATGATCTTACGTCTTCGGGAACGTTTTTTCGTTCTCGAAAATGATCTTACGTCTTTGGGAACGTTCTTACCTCTTCGGGAACAATTTTGCGTCTTCGGTAACGTTTTTGCGTCCTCGGGAACGTTCTTACGACTTCGGGAACGTTTTTACGTCTTCGGGAACGTTTTCGCCTCCTCCGGAAAGTTTTGGCGTCTTCGGGAACGTTTTTGCGTCTTATGGAAAGTTTTCGCGTCCTCGGAAATGTGTTTGCGTCTTCGGGAACGTTTTCGCCTCTTATGGAAAGATTTCGCGTCCTCGGGAACGTTTTTGCGTCTACGGGAACGTTCTTACGTCTTCGGGAACGTTTTTTGCGTCTTTGGAAACGTTTTTCCCTCTTCGTGATCGTTTTTGAGTCCTCGTGAACGTTTTTGCGTCTTCAGGAACGTTTTTGCGTCTTCGGGAAAGTTTTTTCGTTCTCGAGAATGATCTTACGTCTTTGGGAACGTTCTGACGTCTTCGGGAACAATTTTGCGTCTTCGGGATCGTTTTGGCGTCTTCGGGAAAGTTTTTTCCTTCTCGAGAATGATCTTACGTCTTTGGGAACGTTCTTACGTCTTCGGGAACAATTTTGCGTCTTCGGGAACGTTTTTTCGTTCTCGAGAATGATCTTACGTCTTCGGGAACGTTTTTGCGTCCTCGGGAACGTTCTTACGACTTCGGGAACGTTTTTACGTCTTCGGGAACGTTTTCGCCTCCTCCGGAAAGTTTTGGCGTCTTCGGGAACGTTTTTGCGTCTTATGGAAAGTTTTCGCGTCCTCGGAAAGGTTTTTGCGTCTTCGGGATCGTTTTTCCGTCCTCGGGAACGTTCTTGCGACTTCGGGAACGTTTGTACGTCTTCGGGAACGTTTTCGCCTCCTCCGGAAAGTTTTCGCGTCCTCGGGAAGGTTTTTGCGTCTTTGGAAACGTTTTTGCGTCATCGTGATCGTTTTGGAGTCCTCGTGAATGTTTTTGCGTCTCCGGGAACGTCCTTACGTCTTCGGGAACGTTCTTGTGTCTTCGAATACGTTCTTACGTCTTCGGAAACGTTCTTACGTCTTCGGGATCGTTTTTGCGTCTTCGGGAACGTGTTTTTGTTCTCGAGCATGATCTTACGTCTTTGGGAACGTTCTTACGTCTTCGGGAACAATTTCGCGTCTTCGGGAACGTTTTTGCGTCCTCGGGAACGTTTTCGCCTCCTCCGGAAGGTTTTTACGTCTTCGGGAACGTTTTTGCCTCCTCCGAAAAGTTTTGGCGTCTTCGGGAACGTTCTTACGTCTTCGGGAACGTTCTTACGTCTTCGGGAACGTTTTTGCGTCTTATGGAAAGTTTTTGCGTCCTCGGGAACGTTTTTGAGTCCTTGTGAACGTTTTTGCGTCTTTGGGAACGTTCTTACATCTTCGGGAACAATTTTGCGTCTTCGGGAACGTCTTTGCGTCCTCAGGAACGTTCTTGAGGCTTCGGGAACGTTTTCGCCTCCTCCGGAAAGTTTTGGCGTCTTCGGGAACGTCCTTATGTCTTCGGGAACGTTTTTGCGTCTTATGGAAAGTTTTCGCGTCCTCGGGAAGGTTTTTGCGTCTTTGGAAAAGTTTTTGCGTCATCGTGATCGTTTTGGAGTCCTCGTGAATGTGTTTGCGTCTCCGGGAACGTCCTTACGTCTTCGGGAACGTTCTTGTGTCTTCGAATACGTTCTTACGTCTTCGGAAACGTTCTTACGTCTTCGGGATCGTTTTTGCGTCTTCGGGAACGTGTTTTCGTTCTCGAGAATGATCTTACGTCTTTGGGAACGTTCTTACGTCTTCGGGAACAATTTTGCGTCTTCGGGAACGTTTTTGCGTCTTATGGAAAGTTTTCGCGTCCTCGGGAACGTTTTTGAGTCCTTGTGAACGTTTTTGCATATTTGGGAACGTTCTTACGTCTTCGGGAACAATTTTGCGTCTTAGGGAACGTTTTTGCGTCCTCAAGAACGTTCTTGCGTCTCCGGGAACGTTTTTACGTCTTCGGGAACGTTTTCGCCTCCTCCGGAAAGTTTTGGCGTCTTCGGGAACGTCCTTATGTCTTCGGGAACGTTTTTGCGTCTTATGGAAAGTTTTCGCGTCCTCGGGAAGGTTTTTGCGTCTTTGGAAACGTTTTTGCGTCATCGTGATTGTTTTGGAGTCCTCGTGAATGTTTTTGCGTCTCCGGGAACGTCCTTACGTCTTCGGGAACGTTCTTGTGTCTTCGAATACGTTCTTACGTCTTCGGAAACGTTCTTACGTCTTCGGGATCGTTTTTGCGTCTTCGGGAACGTGTTTTCGTTCTCGAGAATGATCTTACGTCTTTGGGAACCTTCTTACGTCTTCGGGAACAATTTCGCGTCTTCGGGAACGTTTTTGCGTCCTCGGGAACGTTTTCGCCTCCTCCGGAAGGTTTTTACGTCTTCGGGAACGTTTTTGCCTCCTCCGAAAAGTTTTGCCGTCTTCGGGAACGTTCTTACGTCTTCGGGAACGTTCTTACGTCTTCGGGAACGTTTTTGCGTCTTATGGAAAGTTTTTGCGTCCTCGGGAACGTTTTTGAGTCCTTGTGAACGTTTTTGCGTCTTTGGGAACGTTCTTACATCTTCGGGAACAATTTTGCGTCTTCGGGAACGTTTTTGCGTCCTCAGGAACGTTCTTGCGTCTTCGGGAACGTTTTTACGTCTTCGGGAACGTTTTCGCCTCCTCCGGAATGTTTTGACGTCTTCGGGAACGTCCTTATGTCTTCGGGAACGATTTTGCGTCTTATGGAAAGTTTTCGCGTCCTCGGGAAGGTTTTTGCGTCTTTGGAAAAGTTTTTGCGTCATCGTGATCGTTTTGGAGTCCTCGTGAATGTTTTTGCGTCTCCGGGAACGTCCTTACGTCTTCGGGAACGTTCTTGTGTCTTCGAATACGTTCTTACGTCTTCGGAAACGTTCTTACGTCTTCGGGATCGTTTTTGCGTCTTCGGGAACGTGTTTTCGTTCTCGAGAATGATCTTACGTCTTTGGGAACGTTCTTACGTCTTCGGGAACAATTTTGCGTCTTCGGGAACGTTTTTGCGTCTTATGGAAAGTTTTCGCGTCCTCGGGAACGTTTTTGAGTCCTTGTGAACGTTTTTGCATATTTGGGAACGTTCTTACGTCTTCGGGAACAATTTTGCGTCTTAGGGAACGTTTTTGCGTCCTCAGGAACGTTCTTGCGTCTTCGGGAACGTTTTTACGTCTTCGGGAACGTTTTCGCCTCCTCCGGAAAGTTTTGGCGTCTTCGGGAACGTCCTTATGTCTTCGGGAACGTTTTTGCGTCTTATGGAAAGTTTTCGCGTCCTCGGGAACGTTTTTGCGTCTTTGGAAACGTTTTTGCCTCTTCGTGATCGTTTTTGAGTCCCCGTGAAAGTTTTTGCGTCTTCGGGAACCTCGTTACGTCTTCGGGAACGTTCCGACCTCTTCGGGAAAGTTTTTGCGTCTTCGGGAACCTCGTTACGTCTTTGGGAACGTTCCGACCTCTTCGGGAAAGCTTTTGCGTCTTCGTGAATGTTTTTGTGACTTCTGGAAAGTTTTTGCGTCTTTGGGTACGTTTTCTCCTCCTCGGGAATGCTTTTGCGTCTTCGGGAACGTTCTTACGTCTTCGGGAACAATTTTGCGTCTTCAGGAGAGTTTTTGAGTCTTTGGGTACGTTTTCTCCTCCTCGGGAACGTTTTTGCGTCTTCGGGAACGTTCTTACGTCTTTGGGAACGTTCTTACATCTTCGGGAACAATTTTGCGTCTTCGGGATCGTTTTTGCGTCTTCGGGAACGTTTTTTCGTTCTCGAGAATGATCTTACGTCTTTGGGAACGTTCTTACGTCTTCGGGAACAATTTTGCATCTTCGGGAAGGTTTTTGCGTCCTCGGGAACGTTCTTGCATCTTCGGGAACGTTTTTGCGACTTATGGAAAGATTTTGCGTCCTTGGGAACGTTTTTGCGTCTTTGGAAACGTTTTTGCGTCTTCGTGATCGTTTTTGAGTCCTCGTGAATGTTTTTGCGTCTCAGGAAACGTCCTTACGTCTTCGGGAACGTTCCGACGTCTTCGAGTACGTTTTTTCGTTCTCGAGAATGATCTTACGTTCAAAACCGGTCAGAACCGGTCAAAACCGGTCAGAACCGGTCAAAACCGGTCAGAACCGGTCCGAACCGGTCAAAACCGGTCAGAACCGGTCAGAACCGGTCAAAACCGGTCCGATCAGGTCTCCGGACCGGTTTTGACCGGTTCGGACCGGTTTTGACCGGATCGGACCGGTTTTGACCGGATCGGATCGGGAACGTTCTTACGACTTCGGGAACGTTTTTACGTCTTCGGGAACGTTTTCGCCTCCTCCGGAAAGTTTTGGCGTCTCCGGGAACGTTTTTGCGTCTTATGGAAAGTTTTCGCGTCCTCGGAAAGGTTTTTGCGTCTTCGGGATCGTTTTTCCGTCCTCGGGAACGTTCTTGCGACTTCGGGAACGTTTGTACGTCTTCGGGAACGTTTTCGCCTCCTCCGGAAAGTTTTCGCGTCCTCGGGAAGGTTTTTGCGTCTTTGGAAACGTTTTTGCGTCATCGTGATCGTTTTGGAGTCCTCGTGAATGTTTTTGCGTCTCCGGGAACGTCCTTACGTCTTCGGGAACGTTCTTGTGTCTTCGAATACGTTCTTACGTCTTCGGAAACGTTCTTACGTCTTCGGGATCGTTTTTGCGTCTTCGGGAACGTGTTTTCGTTCTCGAGCATGATCTTACGTCTTTGGGAACGTTCTTACGTCTTCGGGAACGTTTTCGCCTCCTCCGGAAGGTTTTTACGTCTTCGGGAACGTTTTTGCCTCCTCCGAAAAGTTTTGGCGTCTTCGGGAACGTTCTTACGTCTTCGGGAACGTTCTTACGTCTTCGGGAACGTTTTTGCGTCTTATGGAAAGTTTTTGCGTCCTCGGGAACGTTTTTGAGTCCTTGTGAACGTTTTTGCGTCTTTGGGAACGTTCTTACATCTTCGGGAACAATTTTGCGTCTTCGGGAACGTTTTTGCGTCCTCAGGAACGTTCTTGCGTCTTCGGGAACGTTTTTACGTCTTCGGGAACGTTTTCGCCTCCTCCGGAAACTTTTGGCGTCTTCGGGAACGTCCTTATGTCTTCGGGAACGTTTTTGCGTCTTATGGAAAGTTTTCGCGTCCTCGGGAAGGTTTTTGCGTCTTTGGAAAAGTTTTTGCGTCATCGTGATCGTTTTGGAGTCCTCGTGAATGTGTTTGCGTCTCCGGGAACGTCCTTACGTCTTCGGGAACGTTCTTGTGTCTTCGAATACGTTCTTACGTCTTCGGAAACGTTCTTACGTCTTCGGGATCGTTTTTGCGTCTTCGGGAACGTGTTTTCGTTCTCGAGAATGATCTTACGTCTTTGGGAACGTTCTTACGTCTTCGGGAACAATTTTGCGTCTTCGGGAACGTTTTTGCGTCTTATGGAAAGTTTTCGCGTCCTCGGGAACGTTTTTGAGTCCTTGTGAACGTTTTTGCATATTTGGGAACGTTCTTACGTCTTCGGGAACAATTTTGCGTCTTAGGGAACGTTTTTGCGTCCTCAAGAAAGTTCTTGCGTCTTCGGGAACGTTTTTACGTCTTCGGGAACGTTTTCGCCTCCTCCGGAAAGTTTTGGCGTCTTCGGGAACGTCCTTATGTCTTCGGGAACGTTTTTGCGTCTTATGGAAAGTTTTCGCGTCCTCGGAAAGGTTTTTGCGTCTTCGGGATCGTTTTTCCGTCCTCCGGAACGTTCTTGCGACTTCGGGAACGTTTGTACGTCTTCGGGAACGTTTTCGCCTCCTCCGGAAAGTTTTCGCGTCCTCGGGAAGGTTTTTGCGTCTTTGGAAACGTTTTTGCGTCATCGTGATCGTTTTGGAGTCCTCGTGAATGTTTTTGCGTCTCCGGGAACGTCCTTACGTCTTCGGGAACGTTCTTGTGTCTTTGAATACGTTCTTACGTCTTCGGAAACGTTCTTACGTCTTCGGGATCGTTTTTGCGTCTTCGGGAACGTGTTTTTGTTCTCGAGCATGATCTTACGTCTTTGGGAACGTTCTTACGTCTTCGGGAACAATTTCGCGTCTTCGGGAACGTTTTTGCGTCCTCGGGAACGTTTTCGCCTCCTCCGGAAGGTTTTTACGTCTTCGGGAACGTTTTTGCCTCCTCCGAAAAGTTTTGGCGTCTTCGGGAATGTTCTTACGTCTTCGGGAACGTTCTTACGTCTTCGGGAACGTTTTTGCCTCTTATGGAAAGTTTTTGCGTCCTCGGGAACGTTTTTGAGTCCTTGTGAACGTTTTTGCGTCTTTGGGAACGTTCTTACATCTTCGGGAACAATTTTGCGTCTTCGGGAACGTTTTTGCGTCCTCAGGAACGTTCTTGCGTCTTCGGGAACGTTTTCGCCTCCTCCGGAAAGTTTTGGCGTCTTCGGGAACGTCCTTATGTCTTCGGGAACGTTTTTGCGTCTTATGGAAAGTTTTCGCGTCCTCGGGAAGGTTTTTGCGTCTTTGGAAAAGTTTTTGCGTCATCGTGATCCTTTTGGAGTCCTCGTGAATGTGTTTGCGTCTCCGGGAACGTCCTTACGTCTTCGGGAACGTTCTTGTGTCTTCGAATACGTTCTTACGTCTTCGGAAACGTTCTTACGTCTTCGGGATCGTTTTTGCGTCTTCGGGAACGTGTTTTCGTTCTCGAGAATGATCATACGTCTTTGGGAACGTTCTTACGTCTTCGGGAACAATTTTGCGTCTTCGGGAACGTTTTTGCGTCTTATGGAAAGTTTTCGCGTCCTCGGGAAGGTTTTTGCGTCTTTGGAAAAGTTTTTGCGTCATCGTGATCGTTTTGGAGTCCTCGTGAATGTGTTTGCGTCTCCGGGAACGTCCTTACGTCTTCGGGAACGTTCTTGTGTCTTCGAATACGTTCTTACGTCTTCGGAAACGTTCTTACGTCTTCGGGATCGTTTTTGCGTCTTCGGGAACGTGTTTTCGTTCTCGAGAATGATCTTACGTCTTTGGGAACGTTCTTACGTCTTCGGGAACAATTTTGCGTCTTCGGGAACGTTTTTGCGTCTTATGGAAAGTTTTCGCGTCCTCGGGAACGTTTTTGAGTCCTTGTGAACGTTTTTGCATATTTGGGAACGTTCTTACGTCTTCGGGAACAATTTTGCGTCTTAGGGAACGTTTTTACGTCCTCAAGAACGTTCTTGCGTCTTCGGGAACGTTTTTACGTCTTCGGGAACGTTTTCGCCTCCTCCGGAAAGTTTTGGCGTCTTCGGGAACGTCCTTATGTCTTCGGGAACGTTTTTGCGTCTTATGGAAAGTTTTCGCGTCCTCGGGAAGGTTTTTGCGTCTTTGGAAACGTTTTTGCGTCATCGTGATCGTTTTGGAGTCCTCGTGAATGTTTTTGCGTCTCCGGGAACGTCCTTACGTCTTCGGGAACGTTCTTGTGTCTTCGAATACGTTCTTACGTCTTCGGAAACGTTCTTACGTCTTCGGGATCGTTTTTGCGTCTTCGGGAACGTGTTTTCGTTCTCGAGAATGATCTTACGTCTTTGGGAACCTTCTTACGTCTTCGGGAACAATTTCGCGTCTTCGGGAACGTTTTTGCTTCCTCGGGAACGTTTTCGCCTCCTCCGGAAGGTTTTTACGTCTTCGGGAACGTTTTTGCCTCCTCCGAAAAGTTTTGGCGTCTTCGGGAACGTTCTTACGTCTTCGGGAACGTTCTTACGTCTTCGGGAACGTTTTTGCGTCTTATGGAAAGTTTTTGCGTCCTCGGGAACGTTTTTGAGTCCTTGTGAACGTTTTTGCGTCTTTGGGAACGTTCTTACATCTTCGGGAACAATTTTGCGTCTTCGGGAACGTTTTTGCGTCCTCAGGAACGTTCTTGCGTCTTCGGGAACGTTTTTACGTCTTCGGGAACGTTTTCGCCTCCTCCGGAAAGTTTTGGCGTCTTCGGGAACGTCCTTATGTCTTCGGGAACGTTTTTGCGTCTTATGGAAAGTTTTCGCGTCCTCGGGAAGGTTTTTGCGTCTTTGGAAAAGTTTTTGCGTCATCGTGATCGTTTTGGAGTCCTCGTGAATGTTTTTGCGTCTCCGGGAACGTCCTTACGTCTTCGGGAACGTTCTTGTGTCTTCGAATACGTTCTTACGTCTTCGGAAACGTTCTTACGTCTTCGGGATCGTTTTTGCGTCTTCGGGAACGTGTTTTCGTTCTCGAGAATGATCTTACGTCTTTGGGAACGTTCTTACGTCTTCGGGAACAATTTTGCGTCTTCGGGAACGTTTTTGCGTCTTATGGAAAGTTTTCGCTTCCTCGGGAACGTTTTTGAGTCCTTGTGAACGTTTTTGCATATTTGGGAACGTTCTTACGTCTTCGGGAGCAATTTTGCGTCTTAGGGAACGTTTTTGCGTCCTCAGGAACGTTCTTGCGTCTTCGGGAACGTTTTTACCTCTTCGGGAACGTTTTCGCCTCCTCCGGAAAGTTTTGGCGTCTTCGGGAACGTCCTTATGTCTTCGGGAACGTTTTTGCGTCTTATGGAAAGTTTTCGCGTCCTCGGGAACGTTTTTGCGTCTTTGGAAACGTTTTTGCGTCTTCGTGATCGTTTTTGAGTCCCCGTGAAAGTTTTTGCGTCTTCGGGAACCTCGTTACGTATTCGGGAACGTTCCGACCTCTTCGGGAAAGTTTTTGCGTCTTCGGGAACGTTTTTGCGACTGATGGAAAGTTTTCGCGTCCTCGGGAACGTTTTTGCGTCTTTGGAAACGTTTTTGCCTCTTCGTGATCGTTTTTGAGTCCCCGTGAAAGTTTTTGCGTCTTCGGGAACCTCGTTACGTCTTCGGGAACGTTCCGACCTCTTCGGGAAAGTTTTTGCGTCTTCGGGAACCTCGTTACGTCTTTGGGAACGTTCCGACCTCTTCGGGAAAGTTTTTGCGTCTTCGTGAATGTTTTTGTGTCTTCTGGAAAGTTTTTGCGTCTTTGGGTACGTTTTCTCCTCCTCGGGAATGCTTTTGCGTCTTCGGGAACGTTCTTACGTCTTCGGGAACAATTTTGCGTCTTCAGGAGAGTTTTTGAGTCTTTGGGTACGCTTTCTCCTCCTCGGGAACGTTTTTGCGTCTTCGGGAACGTTCTTACGTCTTTGGGAACGTTCTTACATCTTCGGGAACAATTTTGCGTCTTCGGGATCGTTTTTGCGTCTTCGGGAACGTTTTTTCGTTCTCGAGAATGATCTTACGTCTTTGGGAACGTTCTTACGTCTTCGGGAACAATTTTGCATCTTCGGGAAGGTTTTTGCGTCCTCGGGAACGTTCTTGCATCTTCGGGAACGTTTTTGCGTCTTATGGAAAGATTTTGCGTCCTCGGGAACGTTTTTGCGTCTTTGGAAACGTTTTTGCGTCTTCGTGATCGTTTTTGAGTCCTCGTGAATGTTTTTGCGTCTCAGGAAACGTCCTTACGTCTTCGGGAACGTTCCGACGTCTTCGAGTACGTTTTTTCGTTCTCGAGAATGATCTTACGTCTTTGGGAACGTTCTTACGTCTTCGGGAACGTTCTTCCGCCTTCGGGAACGTTTTTTCGTTCTCGAGAATGATCTTACGTCTTCGGGAACGTTTTTTCGATCTCGAAAATGATCTTACGTCTTTGGGAACGTTCTTACCTCTTCGGGAACAATTTTGCGTCTTTGGAAACGTTTTTGCCTCTTCGTGATCGTTTTTGAGTCCCCGTGAAAGTTTTTGCGTCTTCGGGAACCTCGTTACGTCTTCGGGAACGTTCCGACCTCTTCGGGAAAGTTTTTGCGTCTTCGGGAACCTCGTTACGTCTTTGGGAACGTTCCGACCTCTTTGGGAAAGTTTTTGCGTCTTCGTGAATGTTTTTGTGTCTTCTGGAAAGTTTTTGCGTCTTTGGGTACGTTTTCTCCTCCTCGGGAATGCTTTTGCGTCTTCGGGAACGTTCTTACGTCTTCGGGAACAATTTTGCGTCTTCAGGAGAGTTTTTGAGTCTTTGGGTACGTTTTCTCCTCCTCGGGAACGTTTTTGCGTCTTCGGGAACGTTCTTACGTCTTTGGGAACGTTCTTACATCTTCGGGAACAATTTTGCGTCTTCGGGATCGTTTTTGCGTCTTCGGGAACGTTTTTTCGTTCTCGAGAATGATCTTACGTCTTTGGGAACGTTCTTACGTCTTCGGGAACAATTTTGCATCTTCGGGAAGGTTTTTGCGTCCTCGGGAACGTTCTTGCATCTTCGGGAACGTTTTTGCGTCTTATGGAAAGATTTTGCGTCCTCGGGAACGTTTTTGCGTCTTCGTGATCGTTTTTGAGTCCTCGTGAATGTTTTTGCGTCTCAGGAAACGTCCTTACGTCTTCGGGAACGTTCCGACGTCTTCGAGTACGTTTTTTCGTTCTCGAGAATGATCTTACGTCTTCGGGAACGTTTTTTCGTTCTCGAAAATGATCTTACGTCTTTGGGAACGTTCTTACCTCTTCGGGAACAATTTTGCGTCTTCGGTAACGTTTTTGCGTCCTCGGGAACGTTCTTACGACTTCGGGAAGGTTTTTACGTCTTCGGGAACGTTTTCGCCTCCTCCGGAAAGTTTTGGCGTCTTCGGGAACGTTTTTGCGTCTTATGGAAAGTTTTCGCGTCCTCGGAAATGTTTTTGCGTCTTCGGGAACGTTTTTGCATCTTATGGAAAGATTTCGCGTCCTCGGGAACGTTTTTGAGTCCTTGTGAACGTTTTTGCATATTTGGGAACGTTCTTACGTCTTCGGGAACAATTTTGCGTCTTAGGGAACGTTTTTGCGTCCTCAAGAACGTTCTTACGTCTTCGGGAACAATTTAGCGTCTTCGGGAACGTTTTTGCGTCCTCGGGAACGTTTTCGCCTCCTCCGGAAGGTTTTTACGTCTTCGGGAACGTTTTTGCCTCCTCCGAAAAGTTTTGGCGTCTTCGGGAACGTTCTTACGTCTTCGGGAACAATTTTGCGTCTTCGGGAACGTTTTTGCGTCCTCAGGAACGTTCTTGCGTCTTCGGGAACGTTTTTACGTCTTCGGGAACGTTTTCGCCTCCTCCGGAAAGTTTTGGCGTCTTCGGGAACGTCCTTATGTCTTCGGGAACGTTTTTGCGTCTTATGGAAAGTTTTCGCGTCCTCGGGAAGGTTTTTGCGTCTTTGGAAAAGTTTTTGCGTCATCGTGATCGTTTTGGAGTCCTCGTGAATGTGTTTGCGTCTCCGGGAACGTCCTTACGTCTTCGGGAACGTTCTTGTGTCTTCGAATACGTTCTTACGTCTTCGGAAACGTTCTTACGTCTTCGGGATCGTTTTTGCGTCTTCGGGAACGTGTTTTCGTTCTCGAGAATGATCTTACGTCTTTGGGAACGTTCTTACGTCTTCGGGAACAATTTTGCGTCTTCGGGAACGTTTTTGCGTCTTATGGAAAGTTTTCGCGTCCTCGGGAACGTTTTTGAGTCCTTGTGAACGTTTTTGCATATTTGGGAACGTTCTTACGTCTTCGGGAACAATTTTGCGTCTTCGGGAACGTTTTTGCGTCCTCAGGAACGTTCTTGCGTCTTCGGGAACGTTTTTACGTCTTCGGGAACGTTTTCGCCTCCTCCGGAAAGTTTTGGCGTCTTCGGGAACGTCCTTATGTCTTCGGGAACGTTTTTGCGTCTTATGGAATGTTTTCGCGTCCTCGGGAAGGTTTTTGCGTCTTTGGAAAAGTTTTTGCGTCATCGTGATCGTTTTGGAGTCCTCGTGAATGTGTTTGCGTCTCCGGGAACGTCCTTACGTCTTCGGGAACGTTCTTGTGTCTTCGAATACGTTCTTACGTCTTCGGAAACGTTCTTACGTCTTCGGGATCGTTTTTGCGTCTTCGGGAACGTGTTTTCGTTCTCGAGAATGATCTTACGTCTTTGGGAACGTTCTTACGTCTTCGGGAACAATTTTGCGTCTTCGGGAACGTTTTTGCGTCTTATGGAAAGTTTTCGCGTCCTCGGGAACGTTTTTGAGTCCTTGTGAACGTTTTTGCATATTTGGGAACGTTCTTACGTCTTCGGGAACAATTTTGCGTCTTCGGGAACGTTTTTGCGTCCTCAGGAACGTTCTTGCGTCTTCGGGAACGTTTTTACGTCTTCGGGAACGTTTTCGCCTCCTCCGGAAAGTTTTGGCGTCTTCGGGAACGTCCTTATGTCTTCGGGAACGTTTTTGCGTCTTATGGAAAGTTTTCGCGTCCTCGGGAAGGTTTTTGCGTCTTTGGAAAAGTTTTTGCGTCATCGTGATCGTTTTGGAGTCCTCGTGAATGTGTTTGCGTCTCCGGGAACGTCCTTACGTCTTCGGGAACGTTCTTGTGTCTTCGAATACGTTCTTACGTCTTCGGAAACGTTCTTACGTCTTCGGGATCGTTTTTGCGTCTTCGGGAACGTGTTTTCGTTCTCGAGAATGATCTTACGTCTTTGGGAACGTTCTTACGTCTTCGGGAACAATTTTGCGTCTTCGGGAACGTTTTTGCGTCTTATGGAAAGTTTTCGCGTCCTCGGGAACGTTTTTGAGTCCTTGTGAACGTTTTTGCATATTTGGGAACGTTCTTACGTCTTCGGGAACAATTTTGCGTCTTAGGGAACGTTTTTGCGTCCTCAAGAACGTTCTTGCGTCTTCGGGAACGTTTTTACGTCTTCGGGAACGTTTTCGCCTCCTCCGGAAAGTTTTGGCGTCTTCGGGAACGTCCTTATGTCTTCGGGAACGTTTTTGCGTCTTATGGAAAGTTTTCGCGTCCTCGGGAACGTTTTTGCGTCTTTGGAAAAGTTTTTGCGTCATCGTGATCGTTTTGGAGTCCTCGTGAATGTTTTTGCGTCTCCGGGAACGTCCTTACGTCTTCGGGAACGTTCTTGTGTCTTCGAATACGTTCTTACGTCTTCGGAAACGTTCTTACGTCTTCGGGATCGTTTTTGCGTCTTCGGGAACGTGTTTTCGTTCTCGAGAATGATCTTACGTCTTTGGGAACGTTCTTACGTCTTCGGGAACAATTTTGCGTCTTCGGGAACGTTTTTGCGTCTTATGGAAAGTTTTCGCGTCCTCGGGAACGTTTTTGAGTCCTTGTGAACGTTTTTGCATATTTGGGAACGTTCTTACGTCTTCGGGAACAATTTTGCGTCTTAGGGAACGTTTTTGCGTCCTCAGGAACGTTCTTGCGTCTTCGGGAACGTTTTTACGTCTTCGGGAACGTTTTCGCCTCCTCCGGAAAGTTTTGGCGTCTTCGGGAACGTCCTTATGTCTTCGGGAACGTTTTTGCGTCTTATGGAAAGTTTTCGCGTCCTCGGGAACGTTTTTGCGTCTTTGGAAACGTTTTTGCGTCTTCGTGATCGTTTTTGAGTCCCCGTGAAAGTTTTTGCGTCTTCGGGAACCTCGTTACGTATTCGGGAACGTTCCGACCTCTTCGGGAAAGTTTTTGCGTCTTCGGGAACGTTTTTGCGACTGATGGAAAGTTTTCGCGTCCTCGGGAACGTTTTTGCGTCTTTGGAAACGTTTTTGCCTCTTCGTGATCGTTTTTGAGTCCCCGTGAAAGTTTTTGCGTCTTCGGGAACCTCGTTACGTCTTCGGGAACGTTCCGACCTCTTCGGGAAAGTTTTTGCGTCTTCGGGAACCTCGTTACATCTTTGGGAACGTTCCGACCTCTTCGGGAAAGTTTTTGCGTCTTCGTGAATGTTTTTGTGTCTTCTGGAAAGTTTTTGCGTCTTTGGGTACGTTTTCTCCTCCTCGGGAATGCTTTTGCGTCTTCGGGAACGTTCTTACGTCTTCGGGAACAATTTTGCGTCTTCAGGAGAGTTTTTGAGTCTTTGGGTACGTTTTCTCCTCCTCGGGAACGTTTTTGCGTCTTCGGGAACGTTCTTACGTCTTTGGGAACGTTCTTACATCTTCGGGAACAATTTTGCGTCTTCGGGATCGTTTTTGCGTCTTCGGGAACGTTTTTTCGTTCTCGAGAATGATCTTACGTCTTTGGGAACGTTCTTACGTCTTCGGGAACAATTTTGCATCTTCGGGAAGGTTTTTGCGTCCTCGGGAACGTTCTTGCATCTTCGGGAACGTTTTTGCGTCTTATGGAAAGATTTTGCGTCCTCGGGAACGTTTTTGCGTCTTTGGAAACGTTTTTGCGTCTTCGTGATCGTTTTTGAGTCCTCGTGAATGTTTTTGCGTCTCCGGGAACGTCCTTACGTCTTCGGGAACGTTCTTGTGTCTTCGAATACGTTCTTACGTCTTCGGAAACGTTCTTACGTCTTCGGGATCGTTTTTGCGTCTTCGGGAACGTGTTTTCGTTCTCGAGAATGATCTTACGTCTTTGGGAACGTTCTTACGTCTTCGGGAACAATTTTGCGTCTTCGGGAACGTTTTTGCGTCTTATGGAAAGTTTTCGCGTCCTCGGGAACGTTTTTGAGTCCTTGTGAACGTTTTTGCATATTTGGGAACGTTCTTACGTCTTCGGGAACAATTTTGCGTCTTAGGGAACGTTTTTGCGTCCTCAGGAACGTTCTTGCGTCTTCGGGAACGTTTTTACGTCTTCGGGAACGTTTTCGCCTCCTCCGGAAAGTTTTGGCGTCTTCGGGAACGTCCTTATGTCTTCGGGAACGTTTTTGCGTCTTATGGAAAGTTTTCGCGTCCTCGGGAACGTTTTTGCGTCTTTGGAAACGTTTTTGCGTCTTCGTGATCGTTTTTGAGTCCCCGTGAAAGTTTTTGCGTCTTCGGGAACCTCGTTACGTATTCGGGAACGTTCCGACCTCTTCGGGAAAGTTTTTGCGTCTTCGGGAACGTTTTTGCGACTGATGGAAAGTTTTCGCGTCCTCGGGAACGTTTTTGCGTCTTTGGAAACGTTTTTGCCTCTTCGTGATCGTTTTTGAGTCCCCGTGAAAGTTTTTGCGTCTTCGGGAACCTCGTTACGTCTTCGGGAACGTTCCGACCTCTTCGGGAAAGTTTTTGCGTCTTCGGGAACCTCGTTACGTCTTTGGGAACGTTCCGACCTCTTCGGGAAAGTTTTTGCGTCTTCGTGAATGTTTTTGTGTCTTCTGGAAAGTTTTTGCGTCTTTGGGTACGTTTTCTCCTCCTCGGGAATGCTTTTGCGTCTTCGGGAACGTTCTTACGCCTTCGGGAACAATTTTGCGTCTTCAGGAGAGTTTTTGAGGCTTTGGGTACGTTTTCTCCTCCTCGGGAACGTTTTTGCGTCTTCGGGAACGTTCTTACGTCTTTGGGAACGTTCTTACATCTTCGGGAACAATTTTGCGTCTTCGGGATCGTTTTTGCGTCTTCGGGAACGTTTTTTCGTTCTCGAGAATGATCTTACGTCTTTGGGAACGTTCTTACGTCTTCGGGAACAATTTTGCATCTTCGGGAAGGTTTTTGCGTCCTCGGGAACGTTCTTGCATCTTCGGGAACGCTTTTGCGTCTTATGGAAAGATTTTGCGTCCTCGGGAACGTTTTTGCGTCTTTGGAAACGTTTTTGCGTCTTCGTGATCGTTTTTGAGTCCTCGTGAATGTTTTTGCGTCTCAGGAAACGTCCTTACGTCTTCGGGAACGTTCCGACGTCTTCGAGTACGTTTTTTCGTTCTCGAGAATGATCTTACGTCTTTGGGAACGTTCTTACGTCTTCGGGGACGTTCTTCCGCCTTCGGGAACGTTTTTTCGTTCTCGAGAATGATCTTACGTCTTCGGGAACGTTTTTTCGTTCTCGAGAATGATCTTACGTCTTCGGGAACGTTTTTGCGTCCTCGGGAACGTTCTTACGACTTCGGGAACGTTTTTACGTCTTCGGGAACGTTTTCGCCTCCTCCGGAAAGTTTTGGCGTCTCCGGGAACGTTTTTGCGTCTTATGGAAAGTTTTCGCGTCCTCGGAAAGGTTTTTGCGTCTTCGGGATCGTTTTTCCGTCCTCGGGAACGTTCTTGCGACTTCGGGAACGTTTGTACGTCTTCGGGAACGTTTTCGCCTCCTCCGGAAAGTTTTCGCGTCCTCGGGAAGGTTTTTGCGTCTTTGGAAACGTTTTTGCGTCATCGTGATCGTTTTGGAGTCCTCGTGAATGTTTTTGCGTCTCCGGGAACGTCCTTACGTCTTCGGGAACGTTCTTGTGTCTTCGAATACGTTCTTACGTCTTCGGAAACGTTCTTACGTCTTCGGGATCGTTTTTGCGTCTTCGGGAACGTGTTTTCGTTCTCGAGCATGATCTTACGTCTTTGGGAACGTTCTTACGTCTTCGGGAACAATTTCGCGTCTTCGGGAACGTTTTTGCGTCCTCGGGAACGTTTTCGCATCCTCCGGAAGGTTTTTACGTCTTCGGGAACGTTTTTGCCTCCTCCGAAAAGTTTTGGCGTCTTCGGGAACGTTCTTACGTCTTCGGGAACGTTCTTACGTCTTCGGGAACGTTTTTGCGTCTTATGGAAAGTTTTTGCGTCCTCGGGAACGTTTTTGAGTCCTTGTGAACGTTTTTGCGTCTTTGAGAACGTTCTTACATCTTCGGGAACAATTTTGCGTCTTCGGGAACGTTTTTGCGTCCTCAGGAACGTTCTTGCGTCTTCGGGAACGTTTTTACGTCTTCGGGAACGTTTTCGCCTCCTCCGGAAAGTTTTGGCGTCTTCGGGAACGTCCTTATGTCTTCGGGAACGTTTTTGCGTCTTATGGAAAGTTTTCGCGTCCTCGGGAAGGTTTTTGCGTCTTTGGAAAAGTTTTTGCGTCATCGTGATCGTTTTGGAGTCCTCGTGAATGTGTTTGCGTCTCCGGGAACGTCATTACGTCTTCGGGAACGTTCTTGTGTCTTCGAATACGTTCTTACGTCTTCGGAAACGTTCTTACGTCTTCGGGATCGTTTTTGCGTCTTCGGGAACGTGTTTTCGTTCTCGAGAATGAGCTTTCGTCTTTGGGAACGTTCTTACGTCTTCGGGAACAATTTTGCGTCTTCGGGAACGTTTTTGCGTCTTATGGAAAGTTTTTGCGTCCTCGGGAACGTTTTTGAGTCCTTGTGAACGTTTTTGCATATTTGGGAACGTTCTTACGTCTTCGGGAACAATTTTACGTCTTCGGGAACGTTTTCGCCTCCTCCGGAAAGTTTTGGCGTCTTCGGGAACGTCCTTATGTCTTCGGGAACGTTTTTGCGTCTTATGGAAAGTTTTCGCGTCCTCGGGAAGGTTTTTGCGTCTTTGGAAACGTTTTTGCGTCATCGTGATCGTTTTGGAGTCCTCGTGAATGTTTATGCGTCTCCGGGAACGTCCTTACGTCTTCGGGAACGTTCTTGTGTCTTCGAATACGTTCTTACGTCTTCGGAAACGTTCTTACGTCTTCGGGATCGTTTTTGCGTCTTCGGGAACGTGTTTTCTTTCTCGAGAATGATCTTACGTCTTTGGGAACGTTCTTACGTCTTCGGGAACAATTTCGCGTCTTCGGGAACGTTTTTGCGTCCTCGGGAACGTTTTCGCCTCCTCCGGAAAGTTTTCGCGTCCTCGGGAAGGTTTTTGCGTCTTTGGAAACGTTTTTGCGTCATCGTGATCGTTTTGGAGTCCTCGTGAATGTTTTTGCGTCTCCGGGAACGTCCTTACGTCTTCGGGAACGTTCTTGTGTCTTCGAATACGTTCTTACGTCTTCGGAAACGTTCTTACGTCTTCGGGATCGTTTTTGCGTCTTCGGGAACGTGTTTTCGTTCTCGAGAATGATCTTACGTCTTTGGGAACGTTCTTACGTCTTCGGGAACAATTTCGCGTCTTCGGGAACGTTTTTGCGTCCTCGGGAACGTTTTCGCCTCCTCCGGAAGGTTTTTACGTCTTCGGGAACGTTTTTGCCTCCTCCGAAAAGTTTTGGCGTCTTCGGGAACGTTCTTACGTCTTCGGGAGCGTTCTTACGTCTTCGGGAACGTTTTTGCGTCTTATGGAAAGTTTTTGCGTCCTCGGGAACGTTTTTGAGTCCTTGTGAACGTTTTTGCGTCTTTGGGAACGTTCTTACATCTTCGGGAACAATTTTGCGTCTTCGGGAACGTTTTTGCGTCCTCAGGAACGTTCTTGCGTCTTCGGGAACGTTTTTACGTCTTCGGGAACGTTTTCGCCTCCTCCGGAAAGTTTTGGCGTCTTCGGGAACGTCCTTATGTCTTCGGGAACGTTTTTGCGTCTTATGGAAAGTTTTCGCGTCCTCGGGAAGGTTTTTGCGTCTTTGGAAAAGTTTTTGCGTCATCGTGATCGTTTTGGAGTCCTCGTGAATGTGTTTGCGTCTCCGGGAACGTCCTTACGTCTTCGGGAACGTTCTTGTGTCTTCGAATACGTTCTTACGTCTTCGGAAACGTTCTTACGTCTTCGGGATCGTTTTTGCGTCTTCGGGAACGTGTTTTCGTTCTCGAGAATGATCTTACGTCTTTGGGAACGTTCTTACGTCTTCGGGAACAATTTTGCGTCTTCGGGAACGTTTTTGCGTCTTATGGAAAGTTTTCGCGTCCTCGGGAACGTTTTTGAGTCCTTGTGAACGTTTTTGCATATTTGGGAACGTTCTTACGTCTTCGGGAACAATTTTGCGTCTTAGGGAACGTTTTTGCGTCCTCAAGAACGTTCTTGCGTCTTCGGGAACGTTTTTACGTCTTCGGGAACGTTTTCGCCTCCTCCGGAATGTTTTGGCGTCTTCGGGAACGTCCTTATGTCTTCGGGAACGTTTTTGCGTCTTATGGAAAGTTTTCGCGTCCTCGGGAAGGTTTTTGCGTCTTTGGAAACGTTTTTGCGTCATCGTGATCGTTTTGGAGTCCTCGTGAATGTTTTTGCGTCTCCGGGAACGTCCTTACGTCTTCGGGAACGTTCTTGTGTCTTCGAATACGTTCTTACGTCTTCGGAAACGTTCTTACGTCTTCGGGATCGTTTTTGCGTCTTCGGGAACGTGTTTTCGTTCTCGAGAATGATCTTACGTCTTTGGGAACGTTCTTACGTCTTCGGGAACAATTTCGCGTCTTCGGGAACGTTTTTGCGTCCTCGGGAACGTTTTCGCCTCCTCCGGAAAGTTTTGGCGTCTTCGGGAACGTCCTTATGTCTTCGGGAACGTTTTTGCGTCTTATGGAAAGTTTTCGCGTCCTCGGGAACGTTTTTGCGTCTTTGGAAAAGTTTTTGCGTCTTCGTGATCGTTTTTGAGTCCCCGTGAAAGTTTTTTCGTCTTCGGGAACCTCGTTACGTATTCGGGAACGTTCCGACCTCTTCGGGAAAGTTTTTGCGTCTTCGGGAACGTTTTTGCGACTGATGGAAAGTTTTCGCGTCCTCGGGAACGTTTTTGCGTCTTTGGAAACGTTTTTGCGTCTTCGTGATCGTTTTTGCGTCTTCGTGATCGTTTTTGAGTCCCCGTGAAAGTTTTTGCGTCTTCGGGAACCTCGTTACGTCTTTGGGAACGTTTTTACGTCTTCGGGAACGTTTTCGCCTCCTCCGGAAAGTTTTGGCGTCTTCGGGAACGTCTTTATGTCTTCGGGAACGTTTTTGCGTCTTATGGAAAGTTTTCGCGTCCTCGGGAAGGTTTTTGCGTCTTTGGAAACGTTTTTGCGTCATCGTGATCGTTTTGGAGTCCTCGTGAATGTTTTTGCGTCCCCGGGAACGTCCTTACGTCTTCGGGAACGTTCTTGTGTCTTCGAATACGTTCTTACGTCTTCGGAAACGTTCTTACGTCTTCGGGATCGTTTTTGCGTCTTCGGGAACGTGTTTTCGTTCTCGAGAATGATCTTACGTCTTTGGGAACGTTCTTACGTCTTCGGGAACAATTTCGCGTCTTCGGGAACGTTTTTGCGTCCTCGGGAACGTTTTCGCCTCCTCCGGAAGGTTTTTACGTCTTCGGGAACGTTTTTGCCTCCTCCGAAAAGTTTTGGCGTCTTCGGGAACGTTCTTACGTCTTCGGGAACGTTCTTACGTCTTCGGGAACGTTTTTGCGTCTTTTGGAAAGTTTTTGCGTCCTCGGGAACGTTTTTGAGTCCTTGTGAACGTTTTTGCGTCTTTGGGAACGTTCTTACACCTTCGGGAACAATTTTGCGTCTTCGGGAAAGTTTTTGCGTCCTCAGGAACGTTCTTGCGTCTTCGGGAACGTTTTTACGTCTTCGGGAACGTTTTCGCCTCCTCCGGAAAGTTTTGGCGTCTTCGGGAACGTCCTTATGTCTTCGGGAACGTTTTTGCGTCTTATGGAAAGTTTTCGCGTCCTCGGGAAGGTTTTTGCGTCTTTGGAAAAGTTTTTGCGTCATCGTCATCGTTTTGGAGTCCTCGTGAATGTGTTTGCGTCTCCGGGAACGTCCTTACGTCTTCGGGAACGTTCTTACGTCTTCGGGAACGTTTTTGCGTCTTATGGAAAGTTTTTGCGTCCTCGGGAACGTTTTTGAGTCCTTGTGAACGTTTTTGCGTCTTTGGGAACGTTCTTACATCTTCGGGAACAATTTTGCGTCTTCGGGAACGTTTTTGCGTCCTCAGGAACGTTCTTGCGTCTTCGGGAACGTTTTCGCCTCCTCCGGAAAGTTTTGGCGTCTTCGGGAACGTCCTTATGTCTTCGGGAACGTTTTTGCGTCTTATGGAAAGTTTTCGCGTCCTCGGGAAGGTTTTTGCGTCTTTGGAAAAGTTTTTGCGTCATCGTGATCGTTTTGGAGTCCTCGTGAATGTGTTTGCGTCTCCGGGAACGTCCTTACGTCTTCGGGAACGTTCTTGTGTCTTCGAATACGTTCTTACGTCTTCGGAAACGTTCTTACGTCTTCGGGATCGTTTTTGCGTCTTCGGGAACGTGTTTTCGTTCTCGAGAATAATCTTACGTCTTTGGGAACGTTCTTACGTCTTCGGGAACAATTTTGCGTCTTCGGGAACGTTTTTGCGTCTTATGGAAAGTTTTCGCGTCCTCGGGAACGTTTTTGAGTCCTTGTGAACGTTTTTGCATATTTGGGAACGTTCTTACGTCTTCGGGAACAATTTTGCGTCTTAGGGAACGTTTTTGCGTCCTCAAGAACGTTCTTGCGTCTTCGGGAACGTTTTTACGTCTTCGGGAACGTTTTCGCCTCCTCCGGAAAGTTTTGGCGTCTTCGGGAACGTCCTTATGTCTTCGGGAACGTTTTTGCGTCTTATGGAAAGTTTTCGCGTCCTCGGGAAGGTTTTTGCGTCTTTGGAAACGTTTTTGCGTCATCGTGATCGTTTTGGAGTCCTCGTGAATGTTTTTGCGTCCCCGGGAACGTCCTTACGTCTTCGGGAACGTTTTTGCCTCCTCCGAAAAGTTTTGGCGTCTTCGGGAACGTTCTTACGTCTTCGGGAACGTTCTTACGTCTTCGGGAACGTTTTTGCGTCTTATGGACAGTTTTTGCGTCCTCGGGAACGTCTTTGAGTCCTTGTGAACGTTTTTGCGTCTTTGGGAACGTTCTTACACCTTCGGGAACAATTTTGCGTCTTCGGGAAAGTTTTTGCGTCCTCAGGAACGTTCTTGCGTCTTCGGGAACGTTTTTACGTCTTCGGGAACGTTTTCGCCTCCTCCGGAAAGTTTTGGCGTCTTCGGGAACGTCCTTATGTCTTCGGGAACGTTTTTGCGTCTTATGGAAAGTTTTCGCGTCCTCGGGAAGGTTTTTGCGTCTTTGGAAAAGTTTTTGCGTCATCGTGATCGTTTTGGAGTCCTCGTGAATGTGTTTGCGTCTCCGGGAACGTCCTTACGTCTTCGGGAACGTTCTTGTTTCTTCGAATACGTTCTTACGTCTTCGGAAACGTTCTTACGTCTTCGGGATCGTTTTTGCGTCTTCGGGAACGTGTTTTCGTTCTCGAGAATGATCTTACGTCTTTGGGAACGTTCTTACGTCTTCGGGAACAATTTTGCGTCTTCGGGAACGTTTTTGCGTCTTATGGAAAGTTTTCGCGTCCTCGGGAAGGTTTTTGCGTCTTTGGAAAAGTTTTTGCGTCATCGTGATCGTTTTGGAGTCCTCGTGAATGTGTTTGCGTCTCCGGGAACGTCCTTACGTCTTCGGGAACGTTCTTGTGTCTTCGAATACGTTCTTACGTCTTCGGAAACGTTCTTACGTCTTCGGGATCGTTTTTGCGTCTTCGGGAACGTCCTTATGTCTTCGGGAACGTTTTTGCGTCTTATGGAAAGTTTTCGCGTCCTCGGGAAGGTTTTTGCGTCTTTGGAAACGTTTTTGCGTCATCGTGATCGTTTTGGAGTCCTCGTGAATGTTTTTGCGTCTCCGGGAACGTCCTTACGTCTTCGGGAACGTTCTTGTGTCTTCGAATACGTTCTTACGTCTTCGGAAACGTTCTTACGTCTTCGGGATCGTTTTTGCGTCTTCGGGAACGTGTTTTCGTTCTCGAGAATGATCTTACGTCTTTGGGAACGTTCTTACGTCTTCGGGAACAATTTCGCGTCTTCGGGAACGTTTTTGCGTCCTCGGGAACGTTTTCGCCTCCTCCGGAAGGTTTTTACGTCTTCGGGAACGTTTTTGCCTCCTCCGAAAAGTTTTGGCGTCTTCGGGAACGTTCTTACGTCTTCGGGAACGTTCTTACGTCTTCGGGAACGTTTTTGCGTCTTATGGAAATTTTTTGCCTCCTCGGGAACGTTTTTGAGTCCTTGTGAACGTTTTTGCGTCTTTGGGAACGTTCTTACATCTTCGGGAACAATTTTGCGTCTTCGGGAAAGTTTTTGCGTCCTCAGGAACGTTCTTGCGTCTTCGGGAACGTTTTTACGTCTTCGGGAACGTTTTCGCCTCCTCCGGAAAGTTTTGGCGTCTTCGGGAACGTCTTTATGTCTTCGGGAACGTTTTTGCGTCTTATGGAAAGTTTTCGCGTCCTCGGGAAGGTTTTTGCGTCTTTGGAAACGTTTTTGCGTCATCGTGATCGTTTTGGAGTCCTCGTGAATGTTTTTGCGTCCCCGGGAACGTCCTTACGTCTTCGGGAACGTTCTTGTGTCTTCGAATACGTTCTTACGTCTTCGGAAACGTTCTTACGTCTTCGGGATCGTTTTTGCGTCTTCGGGAACGTGTTTTCGTTCTCGAGAATGATCTTACGTCTTTGGGAACGTTCTTACGTCTTCGGGAACAATTTCGCGTCTTCGGGAACGTTTTTGCGTCCTCGGGAACGTTTTCGCCTCCTCCGGAAGGTTTTTACGTCTTCGGGAACGTTTTTGCCTCCTCCGAAAAGTTTTGGCGTCTTCGGGAACGTTCTTACGTCTTCGGGAACGTTCTTACGTCTTCGGGAACGTTTTTGCGTCTTTTGGAAAGTTTTTGCGTCCTCGGGAACGTTTTTGAGTCCTTGTGAACGTTTTTGCGTCTTTGGGAACGTTCTTACACCTTCGGGAACAATTTTGCGTCTTCGGGAAAGTTTTTGCGTCCTCAGGAACGTTCTTGCGTCTTCGGGAACGTTTTTACGTCTTCGGGAACGTTTTCGCCTCCTCCGGAAAGTTTTGGCGTCTTCGGGAACGTCCTTATGTCTTCGGGAACGTTTTTGCGTCTTATGGAAAGTTTTCGCGTCCTCGGGAAGGTTTTTGCGTCTTTGGAAAAGTTTTTGCGTCATCGTCATCGTTTTGGAGTCCTCGTGAATGTGTTTGCGTCTCCGGGAACGTCCTTACGTCTTCGGGAACGTTCTTACGTCTTCGGGAACGTTTTTGCGTCTTATGGAAAGTTTTTGCGTCCTCGGGAACGTTTTTGAGTCCTTGTGAACGTTTTTGCGTCTTTGGGAACGTTCTTACATCTTCGGGAACAATTTTGCGTCTTCGGGAACGTTTTTGCGTCCTCAGGAACGTTCTTGCGTCTTCGGGAACGTTTTCGCCTCCTCCGGAAAGTTTTGGCGTCTTCGGGAACGTCCTTATGTCTTCGGGAACGTTTTTGCGTCTTATGGAAAGTTTTCGCGTCCTCGGGAAGGTTTTTGCGTCTTTGGAAAAGTTTTTGCGTCATCGTGATCGTTTTGGAGTCCTCGTGAATGTGTTTGCGTCTCCGGGAACGTCCTTACGTCTTCGGGAACGTTCTTGTGTCTTCGAATACGTTCTTACGTCTTCGGAAACGTTCTTACGTCTTCGGGATCGTTTTTGCGTCTTCGGGAACGTGTTTTCGTTCTCGAGAATAATCTTACGTCTTTGGGAACGTTCTTACGTCTTCGGGAACAATTTTGCGTCTTCGGGAACGTTTTTGCGTCTTATGGAAAGTTTTCGCGTCCTCGGGAACGTTTTTGAGTCCTTGTGAACGTTTTTGCATATTTGGGAACGTTCTTACGTCTTCGGGAACAATTTTGCGTCTTAGGGAACGTTTTTGCGTCCTCAAGAACGTTCTTGCGTCTTCGGGAACGTTTTTACGTCTTCGGGAACGTTTTCGCCTCCTCCGGAAAGTTTTGGCGTCTTCGGGAACGTCCTTATGTCTTCGGGAACGTTTTTGCGTCTTATGGAAAGTTTTCGCGTCCTCGGGAAGGTTTTTGCGTCTTTGGAAACGTTTTTGCGTCATCGTGATCGTTTTGGAGTCCTCGTGAATGTTTTTGCGTCTCCGGGAACGTCCTTACGTCTTCGGGAACGTTCTTGTGTCTTCGAATACGTTCTTACGTCTTCGGAAACGTTCTTACGTCTTCGGGATCGTTTTTGCGTCTTCGGGAACGTGTTTTCGTTCTCGAGAATGATCTTACGTCTTTGGGAACGTTCTTACGTCTTCGGGAACAATTTCGCGTCTTCGGGAACGTTTTTGCGTCCTCGGGAACGTTTTCGCCTCCTCCGGAAGGTTTTTACGTCTTCGGGAACGTTTTTGCCTCCTCCGAAAAGTTTTGGCGTCTTCGGGAACGTTCTTACGTCTTCGGGAACGTTCTTACGTCTTCGGGAACGTTTTTGCGTCTTATGGAATGTTTTTGCGTCCTCGGGAACGTTTTTGAGTCCTTGTGAACGTTTTTGCGTCTTTGGGAACGTTCTTACATCTTCGGGAACAATTTTGCGTCTTCGGGAAAGTTTTTGCGTCCTCAGGAACGTTCTTGCGTCTTCGGGAACGTTTTTACGTCTTCGGGAACGTTTTCGCCTCCTCCGGAAAGTTTTGGCGTCTTCGGGAACGTCCTTATGTCTTCGGGAACGTTTTTGCGTCTTATGGACGCAAAATTGTTCCCGAAGACGTAAGAACGTTCCGAAAGACGTAAGATCATTCTCGAGAACGAAAACACGTTCCCGAAGACGCAAAAACGATCCCGAAGACGTAAGAACGTTTCCGAAGACGTAAGAACGTATTCGAAGACACAAGAACGTTCCCGAAGACGTAAGGACGTTCCCGGAGACGCAAACACATTCACGAGGACTCCAAAACGATCACGATGACGCAAAAACTTTTCCAAAGACGCAAAAACGTTCCCGAGGACGCAAAAACGTTCCCGAAGACGCGAAATTGTTCCCGAAGACGTAAGAACGTTCCCAAAGACGTAAGATCATTCTCGAGAACGAAAACACGTTCCCGAAGACGCAAAAACGATCCCGAAGACGTAAGAACGTTTCCGAAGACGTAAGAACTTATTCGAAGACACAAGAACGTTCCCGAAAACGTAAGGACGTTCCCGGAGACGCAAAAACATTCACGTCCTCGGGAACGTTTTTGAGTCCTTGTGAACGTTTTTGCGTCTTTGGGAACGTTCTTACATCTTCGGGAACAATTTTGCGTCTTCGGGAACGTTTTTGCGTCCTCAGTAACGTTCTTGCGTCTTCGGGAACGTTTTCGCCTCCTCCGGAAAGTTTTGGCGTCTTCTGGAACGTCCTTATGTCTTCGGGAACCTTTTTGCGTCTTATGGAAAGTTTTCGCGTCCTCGGGAAGGTTTTTGCGTCTTTGGAAAAGTTTTTGCGTCATCGTGATCGTTTTGGAGTCCTCGTGAATGTGTTTGCGTCTCCGGGAACGTCCTTACGTCTTCGGGAACGTTCTTGTGTCTTCCAATACGTTCTTACGTCTTCGGAAACGTTCTTACGTCTTCGGGATCGTTTTTGCGTCTTCGGGAACGTGTTTTCGTTCTCGAGAATGATCTTACGTCTTTGGGAACGTTCTTACGTCTTCGGGAACAATTTTGCGTCTTCGGGAACGTTTTTGCGTCTTATGGAAAGTTTTCGCGTCCTCGGGAACGTTTTTGAGTCCTTGTGAACGTTTTTGCATATTTGGGAACGTTCTTACGTCTTCGGGAACAATTTTGCGTCTTAGGGAACGTTTTTGCGTCCTCAAGAACGTTCTTGCGTCTTCGGGAACGTTTTTACGTCTTCGGGAACGTTTTCGCCTCCTCCGGAATGTTTTGGCGTCTTCGGGAACGTCCTTATGTCTTCGGGAACGTTTTTGCGTCTTATGGAAAGTTTTCGCGTCCTCGGGAAGGTTTTTGCGTCTTTGGAAACGTTTTTGCGTCATCGTGATCGTTTTGGAGTCCTCGTGAATGTTTTTGCGTCTCCGGGAACGTCCTTACGTCTTCGGGAACGTTCTTGTGTCTTCGAATACGTTCTTACGTCTTCGGAAACGTTCTTACGTCTTCGGGATCGTTTTTGCGTCTTCGGGAACGTGTTTTCGTTCTCGAGAATGATCTTACGTCTTTGGGAACGTTCTTACGTCTTCGGGAACAATTTCGCGTCTTCGGGAACGTTTTTGCGTCCTCGGGAACGTTTTCGCCTCCTCCGGAAGGTTTTTACGTCTTCGGGTACGTTTTTGCCTCCTCCGAAAAGTTTTGGCGTCATCGTGATCGTTTTGGAGTCCTCGTGAATGTGTTTGCGTCTCCGGGAACGTCCTTACGTCTTCGGGAACGTTCTTGTGTCTTCCAATACGTTCTTACGTCTTCGGAAACGTTCTTACGTCTTCGGGATCGTTTTTGCGTCTTCGGGAACGTGTTTTCGTTCTCGAGAATGATCTTACGTCTTTGGGAACGTTCTTACGTCTTCGGGAACAATTTTGCGTCTTCGGGAACGTTTTTGCGTCTTATGGAAAGTTTTCGCGTCCTCGGGAACGTTTTTGAGTCCTTGTGAACGTTTTTGCATATTTGGGAACGTTCTTACGTCTTCGGGAACAATTTTGCGTCTTAGGGAACGTTTTTGCGTCCTCAAGAACGTTCTTGCGTCTTCGGGAACGTTTTTACGTCTTCGGGAACGTTTTCGCCTCCTCCGGAATGTTTTGGCGTCTTCGGGAACGTCCTTATGTCTTCGGGAACGTTTTTGCGTCTTATGGAAAGTTTTCGCGTCCTCGGGAAGGTTTTTGCGTCTTTGGAAACGTTTTTGCGTCATCGTGATCGTTTTGGAGTCCTCGTGAATGTTTTTGCGTCTCCGGGAACGTCCTTACGTCTTCGGGAACGTTCTTGTGTCTTCGAATACGTTCTTACGTCTTCGGAAACGTTCTTACGTCTTCGGGATCGTTTTTGCGTCTTCGGGAACGTGTTTTCGTTCTCGAGAATGATCTTACGTCTTTGGGAACGTTCTTACGTCTTCGGGAACAATTTCGCGTCTTCGGGAACGTTTTTGCGTCCTCGGGAACGTTTTCGCCTCCTCCGGAAGGTTTTTACGTCTTCGGGTACGTTTTTGCCTCCTCCGAAAAGTTTTGGCGTCTTCGGGAACGTTCTTACGTCTTCGGGAACGTTCTTACGTCTTCGGGAACGTTTTTGCGTCTTATGGAAAGTTTTTGCGTCCTCGGGAACGTTTTTGAGTCCTTGTGAACGTTTTTGCGTCTTTGGGAACGTTCTTACATCTTCGGGAACAATTTTGCGTTTTCGGGAAAGTTTTTGCGTCCTCAGGAACGTTCTTGCGTCTTCGGGAACGTTTTTACGTCTTCGGGAACGTTTTCGCCTCCTCCGGAAAGTTTTGGCGTCTTCGGGAACGTCTTTATGTCTTCGGGACCGTTTTTGCGTCTTATGGAAAGTTTTCGCGTCCTCGGGAAGGTTTTTGCGTCTTTGGAAACGTTTTTGCGTCATCGTGATCGTTTTGGAGTCCTCGTGAATGTTTTTGCGTCCCCGGGAACGTCCTTACGTCTTCGGGAACGTTTTTGCCTCCTCCGAAAAGTTTTGGCGTCTTCGGGAACGTTCTTACGTCTTCGGGAACGTTCTTACGTCTTCGGGAACGTTTTTGCGTCTTATGGAAAGTTTTTGCGTCCTCGGGAACGTTTTTGAGTCCTTGTGAACGTTTTTGCGTCTTTGGGAACGTTCTTACACCTTCGGGAACAATTTTGCGTCTTCGGGAAAGTTTTTGCGTCCTCAGGAACGTTCTTGCGTCTTCGGGAACGTTTTTACGTCTTCGGGAACGTTTTCGCCTCCTCCGGAAAGTTTTGGCGTCTTCGGGAACGTCCTTATGTCTTCGGGAACGTTTTTGCGTCTTATGGAAAGTTTTCGCGTCCTCGGGAAGGTTTTTGCGTCTTTGGAAAAGTTTTTTGCGTCATCGTGATCGTTTTGGAGTCCTCGTGAATGTGTTTGCGTCTCCGGGAACGTCCTTACGTCTTCGGGAACGTTCTAGTGTCTTCGAATACGTTCTTACGTCTTCGGAAACGTTCTTACGTCTTCGGGATCGTTTTTGCGTCTTCGGGAACGTTTTCGCCTCCTCCGGAAGGTTTTTACGTCTTCGGAACGTTTTTGCCTCCTCCGAAAAGTTTTGGCGTCTTCGGGAACGTTCTTACGTCTTCGGGAACGTTCTTACGTCTTCGGGAACGTTTTTGCGTCTTATGGAAAGTTTTTGCGTCCTCGGGAACGTTTTTGAGTCCTTGTGAACGTTTTTGCGTCTTTGGGAACGTTCTTACATCTTCGGGAACAATTTTGCGTCTTCGGGAAAGTTTTTGCGTCCTCAGGAACGTTCTTGCGTCTTCGGGAACGTTTTTACGTCTTCGGGAACGTCCTTATGTCTTCGGGAACGTTTTTGCGTCTTATGGACGCAAAATTGTTCCCGAAGACGTAAGAACGTTCCCAAAGACGTAAGATCATTCTCGAGAACGAAAACACGTTCCCGAAGACGCAAAAACGATCCCGAAGACGTAAGAACGTTTCCGAAGACGTAAGAACGTATTCGAAGACACAAGAACGTTCCCGAAGACGTAAGGACGTTCCCGGAGACGCAAACACATTCACGAGGACTCCAAAACGATCACGATGACGCAAAAACTTTTCCAAAGACGCAAAAACGTTCCCGAGGACGCAAAAACGTTCCCGAGGACGCAAAAACGTTCCCGAAGATGCGAAATTGTTCCCGAAGACGTAAGAACGTTCCCAAAGACGTAAGATCATTCTCGAGAACGAAAACACGTTCCCGAAGACGCAAAAACGATCCCGAAGACGTAAGAACGTTTCCGAAGACGTAAGAACGTATTCGAAGACACAAGAACGTTCCCGAAGACGTAAGGACGTTCCCGGAGACGCAAACACATTCACGAGGACTCCAAAACGATCACGATGACGCAAAAACTTTTCCAAAGACGCAAAAACGTTCCCGAGGACGCAAAAACGTTCCCGAAGACGCGAAATTGTTCCCGAAGACGTAAGAACGTTCCCAAAGACGTAAGATCATTCTCGAGAACGAAAACACGTTCCCGAAGACGCAAAAACGATCCCGAAGACGTAAGAACGTTTCCGAAGACGTAAGAACGTATTCGAAGACACAAGAACGTTCCCGAAAACGTAAGGACGTTCCCGGAGACGCAAAAACATTCACGTCCTCGGGAACGTTTTTGAGTCCTTGTGAACGTTTTTGCGTCTTTGGGAACGTTCTTACATCTTCGGGAACAATTTTGCGTCTTCGGGAACGTTTTTGCGTCCTCAGTAACGTTCTTGCGTCTTCGGAACGTTTTCGCCTCCTCCGGAAAGTTTTGGCGTCTTCTGGAACGTCCTTATGTCTTCGGGAACCTTTTTGCGTCTTATGGAAAGTTTTCGCGTCCTCGGGAAGGTTTTTGCGTCTTTGGAAAAGTTTTTGCGTCATCGTGATCGTTTTGGAGTCCTCGTGAATGTGTTTGCGTCTCCGGAACGTCCTTACGTCTTCGGGAACGTTCTTGTGTCTTCCAATACGTTCTTACGTCTTCGGAAACGTTCTTACGTCTTCGGGATCGTTTTTGCGTCTTCGGGAACGTGTTTTCGTTCTCGAGAATGATCTTACGTCTTTGGGAACGTTCTTACGTCTTCGGGAACAATTTTGCGTCTTCGGGAACGTTTTTGCGTCTTATGGAAAGTTTTCGCGTCCTCGGGAACGTTTTTGAGTCCTTGTGAACGTTTTTGCATATTTGGGAACGTTCTTACGTCTTCGGGAACAATTTTGCGTCTTAGGGAACGTTTTTGCGTCCTCAAGAACGTTCTTGCGTCTTCGGGAACGTTTTTACGTCTTCGGGAACGTTTTCGCCTCCTCCGGAATGTTTTGGCGTCTTCGGGAACGTCCTTATGTCTTCGGGAACGTTTTTGCGTCTTATGGAAAGTTTTCGCGTCCTCGGGAAGGTTTTTGCGTCTTTGGAAACGTTTTTGCGTCATCGTGATCGTTTTGGAGTCCTCGTGAATGTTTTTGCGTCTCCGGGAACGTCCTTACGTCTTCGGGAACGTTCTTGTGTCTTCGAATACGTTCTTACGTCTTCGGAAACGTTCTTACGTCTTCGGGATCGTTTTTGCGTCTTCGGGAACGTGTTTTCGTTCTCGAGAATGATCTTACGTCTTTGGGAACGTTCTTACGTCTTCGGGAACAATTTCGCGTCTTCGGGAACGTTTTTGCGTCCTCGGGAACGTTTTCGCCTCCTCCGGAAGGTTTTTACGTCTTCGGGTACGTTTTTGCCTCCTCCGAAAAGTTTTGGCGTCATCGTGATCGTTTTGGAGTCCTCGTGAATGTGTTTGCGTCTCCGGGAACGTCCTTACGTCTTCGGGAACGTTCTTGTGTCTTCCAATACGTTCTTACGTCTTCGGAAACGTTCTTACGTCTTCGGGATCGTTTTTGCGTCTTCGGGAACGTGTTTTCGTTCTCGAGAATGATCTTACGTCTTTGGGAACGTTCTTACGTCTTCGGGAACAATTTTGCGTCTTCGGGAACGTTTTTGCGTCTTATGGAAAGTTTTCGCGTCCTCGGGAACGTTTTTGAGTCCTTGTGAACGTTTTTGCATATTTGGGAACGTTCTTACGTCTTCGGGAACAATTTTGCGTCTTAGGGAACGTTTTTGCGTCCTCAAGAACGTTCTTGCGTCTTCGGGAACGTTTTTACGTCTTCGGGAACGTTTTCGCCTCCTCCGGAATGTTTTGGCGTCTTCGGGAACGTCCTTATGTCTTCGGGAACGTTTTTGCGTCTTATGGAAAGTTTTCGCGTCCTCGGGAAGGTTTTTGCGTCTTTGGAAACGTTTTTGCGTCATCGTGATCGTTTTGGAGTCCTCGTGAATGTTTTTGCGTCTCCGGGAACGTCCTTACGTCTTCGGGAACGTTCTTGTGTCTTCGAATACGTTCTTACGTCTTCGGAAACGTTCTTACGTCTTCGGGATCGTTTTTGCGTCTTCGGGAACGTGTTTTCGTTCTCGAGAATGATCTTACGTCTTTGGGAACGTTCTTACGTCTTCGGGAACAATTTTGCGTCTTCGGGAACGTTTTTGCGTCTTATGGAAAGTTTTCGCGTCCTCGGGAACGTTTTTGAGTCCTTGTGAACGTTTTTGCATATTTGGGAACGTTCTTACGTCTTCGGGAACAATTTTGCGTCTTAGGGAACGTTTTTGCGTCCTCAAGAACGTTCTTGCGTCTTCGGGAACGTCCTTATGTCTTCGGGAACGTTTTTGCGTCTTATGGAAAGTTTTCGCGTCCTCGGGAAGGTTTTTGCGTCTTTGGAAAAGTTTTTGCGTCATCGTGATCGTTTTGGAGTCCTCGTGAATGTGTTTGCGTCTCCGGGAACGTCCTTACGTCTTCGGGAACGTTCTAGTGTCTTCGAATACGTTCTTACGTCTTCGGAAACGTTCTTACGTCTTCGGGATCGTTTTTGCGTCTTCGGGAACGTTTTCGCCTCCTCCGGAAGGTTTTTACGTCTTCGGGAACGTTTTTGCCTCCTCCGAAAAGTTTTGGCGTCTTCGGGAACGTTCTTACGTCTTCGGGAACGTTCTTACGTCTTCGGGAACGTTTTTGCGTCTTATGGAAAGTTTTTGCGTCCTCGGGAACGTTTTTGAGTCCTTGTGAACGTTTTTGCGTCTTTGGGAACGTTCTTACATCTTCGGGAACAATTTTGCGTCTTCGGGAAAGTTTTTGCGTCCTCAGGAACGTTCTTGCGTCTTCGGGAACGTTTTTACGTCTTCGGGAACGTCCTTATGTCTTCGGGAACGTTTTTGCGTCTTATGGACGCAAAATTGTTCCCGAAGACGTAAGAACGTTCCCAAAGACGTAAGATCATTCTCGAGAACGAAAACACGTTCCCGAAGACGCAAAAACGATCCCGAAGACGTAAGAACGTTTCCGAAGACGTAAGAACGTATTCGAAGACACAAGAACGTTCCCGAAGACGTAAGGACGTTCCCGGAGACGCAAACACATTCACGAGGACTCCAAAACGATCACGATGACGCAAAAACTTTTCCAAAGACGCAAAAACGTTCCCGAGGACGCAAAAACGTTCCGAGGACGCAAAAACGTTCCCGAAGATGCGAAATTGTTCCCGAAGACGTAAGAACGTTCCCAAAGACGTAAGATCATTCTCGAGAACGAAAACACGTTCCCGAAGACGCAAAAACGATCCCGAAGACGTAAGAACGTTTCCGAAGACGTAAGAACGTATTCGAAGACACAAGAACGTTCCCGAAGACGTAAGGACGTTCCCGGAGACGCAAACACATTCACGAGGACTCCAAAACGATCACGATGACGCAAAAACTTTTCCAAAGACGCAAAAACGTTCCCGAGGACGCAAAAACGTTCCCGAAGACGCGAAATTGTTCCCGAAGACGTAAGAACGTTCCCAAAGACGTAAGATCATTCTCGAGAACGAAAACACGTTCCCGAAGACGCAAAAACGATCCCGAAGACGTAAGAACGTTTCCGAAGACGTAAGAACGTATTCGAAGACACAAGAACGTTCCCGAAAACGTAAGGACGTTCCCGGAGACGCAAAAACATTCACGTCCTCGGGAACGTTTTTGAGTCCTTGTGAACGTTTTTGCGTCTTTGGGAACGTTCTTACATCTTCGGGAACAATTTTGCGTCTTCGGGAACGTTTTTGCGTCCTCAGTAACGTTCTTGCGTCTTCGGGAACGTTTTCGCCTCCTCCGGAAAGTTTTGGCGTCTTCTGGAACGTCCTTATGTCTTCGGGAACCTTTTTGCGTCTTATGGAAAGTTTTCGCGTCCTCGGGAAGGTTTTTGCGTCTTTGGAAAAGTTTTTGCGTCATCGTGATCGTTTTGGAGTCCTCGTGAATGTGTTTGCGTCTCCGGGAACGTCCTTACGTCTTCGGGAACGTTCTTGTGTCTTCCAATACGTTCTTACGTCTTCGGAAACGTTCTTACGTCTTCGGGATCGTTTTTGCGTCTTCGGGAACGTGTTTTCGTTCTCGAGAATGATCTTACGTCTTTGGGAACGTTCTTACGTCTTCGGGAACAATTTTGCGTCTTCGGGAACGTTTTTGCGTCTTATGGAAAGTTTTCGCGTCCTCGGGAACGTTTTTGAGTCCTTGTGAACGTTTTTGCATATTTGGGAACGTTCTTACGTCTTCGGGAACAATTTTGCGTCTTAGGGAACGTTTTTGCGTCCTCAAGAACGTTCTTGCGTCTTCGGGAACGTTTTTACGTCTTCGGGAACGTTTTCGCCTCCTCCGGAATGTTTTGGCGTCTTCGGGAACGTCCTTATGTCTTCGGGAACGTTTTTGCGTCTTATGGAAAGTTTTCGCGTCCTCGGGAAGGTTTTTGCGTCTTTGGAAACGTTTTTGCGTCATCGTGATCGTTTTGGAGTCCTCGTGAATGTTTTTGCGTCTCCGGGAACGTCCTTACGTCTTCGGGAACGTTCTTGTGTCTTCGAATACGTTCTTACGTCTTCGGAAACGTTCTTACGTCTTCGGGATCGTTTTTGCGTCTTCGGGAACGTGTTTTCGTTCTCGAGAATGATCTTACGTCTTTGGGAACGTTCTTACGTCTTCGGGAACAATTTCGCGTCTTCGGGAACGTTTTTGCGTCCTCGGGAACGTTTTCGCCTCCTCCGGAAGGTTTTTACGTCTTCGGGTACGTTTTTGCCTCCTCCGAAAAGTTTTGGCGTCATCGTGATCGTTTTGGAGTCCTCGTGAATGTGTTTGCGTCTCCGGGAACGTCCTTACGTCTTCGGGAACGTTCTTGTGTCTTCCAATACGTTCTTACGTCTTCGGAAACGTTCTTACGTCTTCGGGATCGTTTTTGCGTCTTCGGGAACGTGTTTTCGTTCTCGAGAATGATCTTACGTCTTTGGGAACGTTCTTACGTCTTCGGGAACAATTTTGCGTCTTCGGGAACGTTTTTGCGTCTTATGGAAAGTTTTCGCGTCCTCGGGAACGTTTTTGAGTCCTTGTGAACGTTTTTGCATATTTGGGAACGTTCTTACGTCTTCGGGAACAATTTTGCGTCTTAGGGAACGTTTTTGCGTCCTCAAGAACGTTCTTGCGTCTTCGGGAACGTTTTTACGTCTTCGGGAACGTTTTCGCCTCCTCCGGAATGTTTTGGCGTCTTCGGGAACGTCCTTATGTCTTCGGGAACGTTTTTGCGTCTTATGGAAAGTTTTCGCGTCCTCGGGAAGGTTTTTGCGTCTTTGGAAACGTTTTTGCGTCATCGTGATCGTTTTGGAGTCCTCGTGAATGTTTTTGCGTCTCCGGGAACGTCCTTACGTCTTCGGGAACGTTCTTGTGTCTTCGAATACGTTCTTACGTCTTCGGAAACGTTCTTACGTCTTCGGGATCGTTTTTGCGTCTTCGGGAACGTGTTTTCGTTCTCGAGAATGATCTTACGTCTTTGGGAACGTTCTTACGTCTTCGGGAACAATTTCGCGTCTTCGGGAACGTTTTTGCGTCCTCGGGAACGTTTTCGCCTCCTCCGGAAGGTTTTTACGTCTTCGGGTACGTTTTTGCCTCCTCCGAAAAGTTTTGGCGTCTTCGGGAACGTTCTTACGTCTTCGGGAACGTTCTTACGTCTTCGGGAACGTTTTTGCGTCTTATGGAAAGTTTTTGCGTCCTCGGGAACGTTTTTGAGTCCTTGTGAACGTTTTTGCGTCTTTGGGAACGTTCTTACATCTTCGGGAACAATTTTGCGTTTTCGGGAAAGTTTTTGCGTCCTCAGGAACGTTCTTGCGTCTTCGGGAACGTTTTTACGTCTTCGGGAACGTTTTCGCCTCCTCCGGAAAGTTTTGGCGTCTTCGGGAACGTCTTTATGTCTTCGGGACCGTTTTTGCGTCTTATGGAAAGTTTTCGCGTCCTCGGGAAGGTTTTTGCGTCTTTGGAAACGTTTTTGCGTCATCGTGATCGTTTTGGAGTCCTCGTGAATGTTTTTGCGTCCCCGGGAACGTCCTTACGTCTTCGGGAACGTTTTTGCCTCCTCCGAAAAGTTTTGGCGTCTTCGGGAACGTTCTTACGTCTTCGGGAACGTTCTTACGTCTTCGGGAACGTTTTTGCGTCTTATGGAAAGTTTTTGCGTCCTCGGGAACGTTTTTGAGTCCTTGTGAACGTTTTTGCGTCTTTGGGAACGTTCTTACACCTTCGGGAACAATTTTGCGTCTTCGGGAAAGTTTTTGCGTCCTCAGGAACGTTCTTGCGTCTTCGGGAACGTTTTTACGTCTTCGGGAACGTTTTCGCCTCCTCCGGAAAGTTTTGGCGTCTTCGGGAACGTCCTTATGTCTTCGGGAACGTTTTTGCGTCTTATGGAAAGTTTTCGCGTCCTCGGGAAGGTTTTTGCGTCTTTGGAAAAGTTTTTGCGTCATCGTGATCGTTTTGGAGTCCTCGTGAATGTGTTTGCGTCTCCGGGAACGTCCTTACGTCTTCGGGAACGTTCTAGTGTCTTCGAATACGTTCTTACGTCTTCGGAAACGTTCTTACGTCTTCGGGATCGTTTTTGCGTCTTCGGGAACGTTTTCGCCTCCTCCGGAAGGTTTTTACGTCTTCGGGAACGTTTTTGCCTCCTCCGAAAAGTTTTGGCGTCTTCGGGAACGTTCTTACGTCTTCGGGAACGTTCTTACGTCTTCGGGAACGTTTTTGCGTCTTATGGAAAGTTTTTGCGTCCTCGGGAACGTTTTTGAGTCCTTGTGAACGTTTTTGCGTCTTTGGGAACGTTCTTACACCTTCGGGAACAATATTTTGCGTCTTCGGGAAAGTTTTTGCGTCCTCAGGAACGTTCTTGCGTCTTCGGGAACGTTTTTACGTCTTCGGGAACGTTTTCGCCTCCTCCGGAAAGTTTTGGCGTCTTCGGGAACGTCCTTATGTCTTCGGGAACGTTTTTGCGTCTTATGGAAAGTTTTCGCGTCCTCGGGAAGGTTTTTGCGTCTTTGGAAAAGTTTTTGCGTCATCGTGATCGTTTTGGAGTCCTCGTGAATGTGTTTGCGTCTCCGGGAACGTCCTTACGTCTTCGGGAACGTTCTAGTGTCTTCGAATACGTTCTTACGTCTTCGGAAACGTTCTTACGTCTTCGGGATCGTTTTTGCGTCTTCGGGAACGTTTTCGCCTCCTCCGGAAGGTTTTTACGTCTTCGGGAACGTTTTTGCCTCCTCCGAAAAGTTTTGGCGTCTTCGGGAACGTTCTTACGTCTTCGGGAACGTTCTTACGTCTTCGGGAACGTTTTTGCGTCTTATGGAAAGTTTTTGCGTCCTCGGGAACGTTTTTGAGTCCTTGTGAACGTTTTTGCGTCTTTGGGAACGTTCTTACATCTTCGGGAACAATTTTGCGTCTTCGGGAAAGTTTTTGCGTCCTCAGGAACGTTCTTGCGTCTTCGGGAACGTTTTTACGTCTTCGGGAACGTCCTTATGTCTTCGGGAACGTTTTTGCGTCTTATGGACGCAAAATTGTTCCCGAAGACGTAAGAACGTTCCCAAAGACGTAAGATCATTCTCGAGAACGAAAACACGTTCCCGAAGACGCAAAAACGATCCCGAAGACGTAAGAACGTTTCCGAAGACGTAAGAACGTATTCGAAGACACAAGAACGTTCCCGAAGACGTAAGGACGTTCCCGGAGACGCAAACACATTCACGAGGACTCCAAAACGATCACGATGACGCAAAAACTTTTCCAAAGACGCAAAAACGTTCCCGAGGACGCAAAAACGTTCCCGAGGACGCAAAAACGTTCCCGAAGATGCGAAATTGTTCCCGAAGACGTAAGAACGTTCCCAAAGACGTAAGATCATTCTCGAGAACGAAAACACGTTCCCGAAGAAGCAAAAACGATCCCGAAGACGTAAGAACGTTTCCGAAGACGTAAGAACGTATTCGAAGACACAAGAACGTTCCCGAAAACGTAAGGACGTTCCCGGAGACGCAAAAACATTCACGTCCTCGGGAACGTTTTTGAGTCCTTGTGAACGTTTTTGCGTCTTTGGGAACGTTCTTACATCTTCGGGAACAATTTTGCGTCTTCGGGAACGTTCTTGCGTCTTATGGAAAGTTTTCGCGTCCTCGGGAACGTTTTTGAGTCCTTGTGAACGTTTTTGCATATTTGGGAACGTTCTTACGTCTTCGGGAACAATTTTGCGTCTTAGGGAACGTTTTTGCGTCCTCAAGAATGTTCTTGCGTCTTCGGGAACGTTTTTACGTCTTCGGGAACGTTTTCTCCTCCTCCGGAAAGTTTTGGCGTCTTCGGGAACGTCCTTATGTCTTCGGGAACGTTTTTGCGTCTTATGGAAAGATTTCGCGTCCTCGGGAAGGTTTTTGCGTCTTTGGAAAAGTTTTTGCGTCATCGTGATCGTTTTGGAGTCCTCGTGAATGTGTTTGCGTCTCCGGGAACGTCCTTACGTCTTCGGGAACGTTCTTGTGTCTTCGAATACGTTCTTACGTCTTCGGAAACGTTCTTACGTCTTCGGGATCGTTTTTGCGTCTTCGGGAACGTGTTTTCGTTCTCGAGAATGATCTTACGTCTTTGGGAACGTTCTTACGTCTTCGGGAACAATTTTGCGTCTTCGGGAACGTTTTTGCGTCTTATGGAAAGTTTTCGCGTCCTCGGGAACGTTTTGAGTCCTTGTGAACGTTTTTGCATATTTGGGAACGTTCTTACGTCTTCGGGAACAATTTTGCGTCTTAGGGAACGTTTTTGCGTCCTCAAGAACGTTCTTGCGTCTTCGGGAACGTTTTTACGTCTTCGGGAACGTTTTCGCCTCCTCCGGAAAGTTTTGGCGTCTTCGGGAACGTCCTTATGTCTTCGGGAACGTTTTTGCGTCTTATGGAAAGTTTTCGCGTCCTCGGGAAGGTTTTTGCGTCTTTGGAAACGTTTTTGCGTCATCGTGATCGTTTTGGAGTCCTCGTGAATGTTTTTGCGTCTCCGGGAACGTCCTTACGTCTTCGGGAACGTTCTTGTGTCTTCGAATACGTTCTTACGTCTTCGGAAACGTTCTTACGTCTTCGGGATCGTTTTTGCGTCTTCGGGAACGTGTTTTCGTTCTCGAGAATGATCTTACGTCTTTGGGAACGTTCTTACGTCTTCGGGAACAATTTTGCGTCTTCGGGAACGTTTTTGCGTCTTATGGAAAGTTTTCGCGTCCTCGGGAACGTTTTTGAGTCCTTGTGAACGTTTTTGCATATTTGGGAACGTTCTTACGTCTTCGGGAACAATTTTGCGTCTTAGGGAACGTTTTTGCGTTCTCAAGAACGTTCTTGCGTCTTCGGGAACGTTTTTACGTCTTCGGGAACGTTTTCGCCTCCTCCGGAAACGTTCTTACGTCTTCGGGAACGTTCTTACGTCTTCGGGAACGTTTTTTGCGTCTTATGGAAAGTTTTTGCGTCCTCGGGAACGTTTTTGAGTCCTTGTGAACGTTTTTGCGTCTTTGGGAACGTTCTTACATCTTCGGGAACAATTTTGCGTTTTCGGGAAAGTTTTTGCGTCCTCAGGAACGTTCTTGCGTCTTCGGGAACGTTTTTTACGTCTTCGGGAACGTTTTCGCCTCCTCCGGAAAGTTTTGGCGTCTTCGGGAACGTCTTTATGTCTTCGGGACCGTTTTTTGCGTCTTATGGAAAGTTTTCGCGTCCTCGGGAAGGTTTTTTGCGTCTTTGGAAACGTTTTTGCGTCATCGTGATCGTTTTGGAGTCCTCGTGAATGTTTTTGCGTCCCCGGGAACGTCCTTACGTCTTCGGGAACGTTTTTGCCTCCTCCGAAAAGTTTTGGCGTCTTCGGGAACGTTCTTACGTCTTCGGGAACGTTCTTACGTCTTCGGGAACGTTTTTGCGTCTTATGGAAAGTTTTTGCGTCCTCGGGAACGTTTTTGAGTCCTTGTGAACGTTTTTGCGTCTTTGGGAACGTTCTTACACCTTCGGGAACAATTTTGCGTCTTCGAATACGTTCTTACGTCTTCGGAAACGTTCTTACGTCTTCGGGATCGTTTTTGCGTCTTCGGGAACGTGTTTTCGTTCTCGAGAATGATCTTACGTCTTTGGGAACGTTCTTACGTCTTCGGGAACAATTTCGCGTCTTCGGGAACGTTTTTGCGTCCTCGGGAACGTTTTCGCCTCCTCCGGAAGGTTTTTACGTCTTCGGGAACGTTTTTGCCTCCTCCGAAAAGTTTTGGCGTCTTCGGGAACGTTCTTACGTCTTCGGGAACGTTCTTACGTCTTCGGGAACGTTTTTTGCGTCTTATGGAAAGTTTTTGCGTCCTCGGGAACGTTTTTGAGTCCTTGTGAACGTTTTTGCGTCTTTGGGAACGTTCTTACATCTTCGGGAACAATTTTGCGTCTTCGGGAAAGTTTTTGCGTCCTCAGGAACGTTCTTGCGTCTTCGGGAACGTTTTTACGTCTTCGGGAACGTTTTCGCCTCCTCCGGAAAGTTTTGGCGTCTTCGGGAACGTCTTTATGTCTTCGGGAACGTTTTTGCGTCTTATGGAAAGTTTTCGCGTCCTCGGGAAGGTTTTTGCGTCTTTGGAAACGTTTTTGCGTCATCGTGATCGTTTTGGAGTCCTCGTGAATGTTTTTGCGTCCCCGGGAACGTCCTTACGTCTTCGGGAACGTTTTTTGCCTCCTCCGAAAAGTTTTGGCGTCTTCGGGAACGTTCTTACGTCTTCGGGAACGTTCTTACGTCTTCGGGAACGTTTTTGCGTCTTATGGAAAGTTTTTGCGTCCTCGGGAACGTTTTTGAGTCCTTGTGAACGTTTTTGCGTCTTTGGGAACGTTCTTACACCTTCGGGAACAATTTTGCGTCTTCGGGAAAGTTTTTTGCGTCCTCAGGAACGTTCTTGCGTCTTCGGGAACGTTTTTACGTCTTCGGGAACGTTTTCGCCTCCTCCGGAAAGTTTTGGCGTCTTCGGGAACGTCCTTATGTCTTCGGGAACGTTTTTGCGTCTTATGGAAAGTTTTCGCGTCCTCGGGAAGGTTTTTGCGTCTTTGGAAAAGTTTTTGCGTCATCGTGATCGTTTTGGAGTCCTCGTGAATGTGTTTGCGTCTCCGGGAACGTCCTTACGTCTTCGGGAACGTTCTTGTGTCTTCGAATACGTTCTTACGTCTTCGGAAACGTTCTTACGTCTTCGGGATCGTTTTTGCGTCTTCGGGAACGTGTTTTCGTTCTCGAGAATGATCTTACGTCTTTGGGAACGTTCTTACGTCTTCGGGAACAATTTTGCGTCTTCGGGAACGTTTTTGCGTCTTATGGAAAGTTTTCGCGTCCTCGGGAACGTTTTTGAGTCCTTGTGAACGTTTTTGCATATTTGGGAACGTTCTTACGTCTTCGGGAACAATTTTGCGTCTTGGGGAACGTTTTTGCGTCCTCAAGAACGTTCTTGCGTCTTCGGGAACGTTTTTACGTCTTCGGGAACGTTTTCGCCTCCTCCGGAATGTTTTGGCGTCTTCGGGAACGTCCTTATGTCTTCGGGAACGTTTTTGCGTCTTATGGAAAGTTTTCGCGTCCTCGGGAAGGTTTTTGCGTCTTTGGAAAAGTTTTTGCGTCATCGTGATCGTTTTGGAGTCCTCGTGAATGTTTTTGCGTCTCCGGGAACGTCCTTACGTCTTCGGGAACGTTCTTGTGTCTTCGAATACGTTCTTACGTCTTCGGAAACGTTCTTACGTCTTCGGGATCGTTTTTGCGTCTTCGGGAACGTGTTTTCGTTCTCGAGAATGATCTTACGTCTTTGGGAACGTTCTTACGTCTTCGGGAACAATTTCGCGTCTTCGGGAACGTTTTTGCGTCCTCGGGAACGTTTTCGCCTCCTCCGGAAGGTTTTTACGTCTTCGGGAACGTTTTTGCCTCCTCCGAAAAGTTTTGGCGTCTTCGGGAACGTTCTTACGTCTTCGGGAACGTTCTTACGTCTTCGGGAACGTTTTTGCGTCTTATGGAAAGTTTTTGCGTCCTCGGGAACGTTTTTGAGTCCTTGTGAACGTTTGTGCGTCTTTGGGAACGTTCTTACATCTTCGGGAACAATTTTGCGTCTTCGGGAAAGTTTTTGCGTCCTCAGGAACGTTCTTGCGTCTTCGGGAACGTTTTTACGTCTTCGGGAACGTTTTCGCCTCCTCCGGAAAGTTTTGGCGTCTTCGGGAACGTCTTTATGTCTTCGGGAACGTTTTTGCGTCTTATGGAAAGTTTTCGCGTCCTCGGGAAGGTTTTTGCGTCTTTGGAAACGTTTTTGCGTCATCGTGATCGTTTTGGAGTCCTCGTGAATGTTTTTGCGTCCCCGGGAACGTCCTTACGTCTTCGGGAACGTTTTTGCCTCCTCCGAAAAGTTTTGGCGTCTTCGGGAACGTTCTTACGTCTTCGGGAACGTTCTTACGTCTTCGGGAACGTTTTTGCGTCTTATGGAAAGTTTTTGCGTTCTCGGGAACGTTTTTGAGTCCTTGTGAACGTTTTTGCGTCTTTGGGAACGTTCTTACACCTTCGGGAACAATTTTGCGTCTTCGGGAAAGTTTTTGCGTCCTCAGGAACGTTCTTGCGTCTTCGGGAACGTTTTTACGTCTTCGGGAACGTTTTCGCCTCCTCCGGAAAGTTTTGGCGTCTTCGGGAACGTCCTTATGTCTTCGGGAACGTTTTTGCGTCTTATGGAAAGTTTTCGCGTCCTCGGGAAGGTTTTTGTGTCTTTGGAAAAGTTTTTGCGTCATCGTGATCGTTTTGGAGTCCTCGTGAATGTGTTTGCGTCTCCGTGAACGTCCCTTACGTCTTCGGGAACGTTCTTGTGTCTTCGAATACGTTCTTACGTCTTCGGAAACGTTCTTACGTCTTCGGGATCGTTTTTGCGTCTTCGGGAACGTGTTTTCGTTCTCGAGAATGATCTTACGTCTTTGGGAACGTTCTTACGTCTTCGGGAACAATTTTGCGTCTTCGGGAACGTTTTTGCGTCTTATGGAAAGTTTTCGCGTCCTCGGGAACGTTTTTGAGTCCTTGTGAACGTTTTTGCATATTTGGGAACGTTCTTACGTCTTCGGGAACAATTTTGCGTCTTAGGGAAAGTTTTTGCGTCCTCAAGAACGTTCTTGCGTCTTCGGGAACGTTTTTACGTCTTCGGGAACGTTTTCGCCTCCTCCGGAAAGTTTTGGCGTCTTCGGGAACGTCCTTATGTCTTCGGGAACGTTTTTGCGTCTTATGGAAAGTTTTCGCGTCCTCGGGAAGGTTTTTGCGTCTTTGGAAACGTTTTTGCGTCATCGTGATCGTTTTGGAGTCCTCGTGAATGTTTTTGCGTCTCCGGGAACGTCCTTACGTCTTCGGGAACGTTCTTGTGTCTTCGAATACGTTCTTACGCCTTCGGAAACGTTCTTACGTCTTCGGGATCGTTTTTGCGTCTTCGGGAACGTGTTTTCGTTCTCGAGAATGATCTTACGTCTTTGGGAACGTTCTTACGTCTTCGGGAACAATTTCGCGTCTTCGGGAACGTTTTTGCGTCCTCGGGAACGTTTTCGCCTCCTCCGGAAAGTTTTCGCGTCCTCGGGAAGGTTTTTGCGTCTTTGGAAACGTTTTTGCGTCATCGTGATCGTTTTGGAGTCCTCGTGAATGTTTTTGCGTCTCCGGGAACGTCCTTACGTCTTCGGGAACGTTCTTGTGTCTTCGAATACGTTCTTACGTCTTCGGAAACGTTCTTAAGTCTTCGGGATCGTTTTTGCGTCTTCGGGAACGTGTTTTCGTTCTCGAGAATGATCTTACGTCTTTGGGAACGTTCTTACGTCTTCGGAAACGTTCTTACGTCTTCGGGATCGTTTTTGTGTCTTCGGGAACGTGTTTTCGTTCTCGAGAATGATCTTACGTCTTTGGGAACGTTCTTACGTCTTCGGAAACAATTTCGCGTCTTCGGGAACGTTTTTGCGTCCTCGGGAACGTTTTCGCCTCCTCCGGAAGGTTTTTACGTCTTCGGGAACGTTTTTGCCTCCTCCGAAAAGTTTTGGCGTCTTCGGGAACGTTCTTACGTCTTCGGGAACGTTCTTACGTCTTCGGGAACGTTTTGGCGTCTTCGGGAACGTTTTTTCGTTCTCGAGAATGATCTTACGTCTTTGGGAACGTTCTTACGTCTTCGGGAACAATTTTGCGTCTTCGGGAACGTTTTTTCGTTCTCGAGAATGATCTTACGTCTTCGGGAACGTTTTTGCGTCTTATGGAAAGTTTTCGCGTCCTCGGAAAGGTTTTTGCGTCTTCGGGATCGTTTTTCCGTCCTCGGGAACGTTCTTGCGACTTCGGGAACGTTTGTTCGTCTTCGGGAACGTTTTCGCCTCCTCCGGAAAGTTTTCGCGTCCTCGGGAAGGTTTTTGCGTCTTTGGGAACGTTCTTACATCTTCGGGAACAATTTTGCGTCTTCGGGAACGTTTTTGCGTCCTCAGGAACGTTCTTGCGTCTTCGGGAACGTTTTTACGTCTTCGGGAACGTTTTCGCCTCCTCCGGAAAGTTTTGTCGTCTTCGGGAACGTCCTTATGTCTTCGGGAACGTTTTTGCGTCTTATGGAAAGTTTTCGCGTCCTCGGGAAGGTTTTTGCGTCTTTGGAAACGTTTTTGCGTCATCGTGATCGTTTTGGAGTCCTCGTGAATGTTTTTGCGTCTCCGGGAACGTCCTTACGTCTTCGGGAACGTTCTTGTGTCTTCGAATACGTTCTTACGTCTTCGGAAACGTTCTTACGTCTTCGGGATCGTTTTCGTCTTCGGGAACGTGTTTTCGTTCTCGAGAATGATCTTACGTCTTTGGGAACGTTCTTACGTCTTCGGGAACAATTTCGCGTCTTCGGGAACGTTTTTGCGTCCTCGGGAACGTTTTCGCCTCCTCCGGAAAGTTTTCGCGTCCTCGGGAAGGTTTTTGCGTCTTTGGAAACGTTTTTGCGTCATCGTGATCGTTTTGGTGTCCTCGTGAATGTTTTTGCGTCTCCGGGAACGTCCTTACGTCTTCGGGAACGTTCTTGTGTCTTCGAATACGTTCTTACGTCTTCGGAAACGTTCTTACGTCTTCGGGATCGTTTTTGCGTCTTCGGGAACGTGTTTTCATTCTCGAGAATGATCTTACGTCTTTGGGAACGTTCTTACGTCTTCGGGAACAATTTCGCGTCTTCGGGAACGTTTTTGCGTCCTCGGGAACGTTTTCGCCTCCTCCGGAAGGTTTTTACGTCTTCGGGAACGTTTTTGCCTCCTCCGAAAAGTTTTGGCGTCTTCGGGAACGTTCTTACGTCTTCGGGAACGTTTTTGCGTCTTATGGAAAGTTTTTGCGTCCTCGGGAACGTTTTTGAGTCCTTGTGAACGTTTTTGCATATTCGGGAACGTTCTTACGTCTTCGGGAACAATTTTGCGTCTTAGGGAACGTTTTTGCGTCCTCAGGAACGTTCTTGCGTCTTCGGGAACGTTTTTCCGTCTTCGGGAACGTTTTCGCCTCCTCCGGAAAGTTTTGTCGTCTTCGGGAACGTCCTTATGTCTTCGGGAACGTTTTTGCGTCTTATGGAAAGTTTTCGCGTCCTCGGGAAGGTTTTTGCGTCTTTGGAAAAGTTTTTGCGTCATCGTGATCGTTTTGGAGTCCTCGTGAATGTGTTTGCGTCTCCGGGAACGTCCTTACGTCTTCGGGAACGTTCTTGTGTCTTCGAATACGTTCTTACGTTTTCGGAAACGTTCTTACGTCTTCGGGATCGTTTTTGCGTCTTCGGGAACGTGTTTTCGTTCTCGAGAATGATCTTACGTCTTTGGGAACGTTCTTACGTCTTCGGGAACAATTTTGCGTCTTCGGGAACGTTTTTGCGTCTTATGGAAAGTTTTCTCCTCCTCCGGAAAGTTTTGGCGTCTTCGGGAACGTCCTTATGTCTTCGGGAACGTTTTTGCGTCTTATGGAAAGATTTCGCGTCCTCGGGAAGGTATTTGCGTCTTTGGAAACGTTTTTGCGTCATCGTGATCGTTTTGGAGTCCTCGTGAATGTTTTTGCGTCTCCGGGAACGTCCTTACGTCTTCGGGAACGTTCTTGTGTCTTCGAATACGTTCTTACGTCTTCGGAAACGTTCTTACATCTTCGGGATCGTTTTTGCGTCTTCGGGAACGTGTTTTCATTCTCGAGAATGATCTTACGTCTTTGGGAACGTTCTTACGTCTTCGGGAACAATTTCGCGTCTTCGGGAACGTTTTTGCGTCCTCGGGAACGTTTTCGCCTCCTCCGGAAAGTTTTCGCGTCCTCGGGAAGGTTTTTGAGTCTTTGGAAACGTTTTTGCGTCATCGTGATCGTTTTGGAGTCCTCGTGAATGTTTTTGCGTCTCCGGGAACGTCCTTACGTCTTCGGGAACGTTCTTGTGTCTTCGAATACGTTCTTACGTCTTCGGAAACGTTCTTACGTCTTCGGGATCGTTTTTGCGTCTTCGGGAACGTGTTTTCATTCTCGAGAATGATCTTACGTCTTTGGGAACGTTCTTACGTCTTCGGGAACAATTTCGCGTCTTCGGGAACGTTTTTGCGTCCTCGGGAACGTTTTCGCCTCCTCCGGAAGGTTTTTACGTCTTCGGGAACGTTTTTGCCTCCTCCGAAAAGTTTTGGCGTCTTCGGGAACGTTCTTACGTCTTCGGGAACGTTCTTACGTCTTCGGGAACGTTTTTGCGTCTTATGGAAAGTTTTTGCGTCCTCGGGAACGTTTTTGAGTCCTTGTGAACGTTTTTGCGTCTTTGGGAACGTTCTTACATCTTCGGGAACAATTTTGCGTCTTCGGGAACGTTTTTGCGTCCTCAGGAACGTTCTTGCGTCTTCGGGAACGTTTTTACGTCTTCGGGAATGTTTTCGCCTCCTCCGGAAAGTTTTGGCGTCTTCGGGAACGTCCTTATGTCTTCGGGAACGTTTTTGCGTCTTATGGAAAGTTTTCGCGTCCTCGGGAATGTTTTTGCGTCTTTGGAAAAGTTTTTGCGTCATCGTGATCGTTTTGGAGTCCTCGTGAATGTTTTTGCGTCTCCGGGAACGTCCTTACGTCTTCGGGAACGTTCTTGTGTCTTCGAATACGTTCTTACGTCTTCGGAAACGTTCTTACGTCTTCGGGATCGTTTTTGCGTCTTCGGGAACGTGTTTTCGTTCTCGAGAATGATCTTACGTCTTTGGGAACGTTCTTACGTCTTCGGGAACAATTTTGCGTCTTCGGGAACGTTTTTGCGTCTTATGGAAAGTTTTCGCGTCCTCGGGAACGTTTTTGAGTCCCTGTGAACGTTTTTGCATATTTGGGAACGTTCTTACGTCTTCGGGAACAATTTTGCGTCTTAGGGAACGTTTTTGCGTCCTCAGGAACGTTCTTGCGTCTTCGGGAACGTTTTTCCGTCTTCGGGAACGTTTTCGCCTCCTCCGGAAAGTTTTGTCGTCTTCGGGAACGTCCTTATGTCTTCGGGAACGTTTTTGCGTCTTATGGAAAGTTTTCGCGTCCTCGGGAAGGTTCTTGCGTCTTTGGAAAAGTTTTTGCGTCATCGTGATCGTTTTGGAGTCCTCGTGAATGTGTTTGCGTCTCCGGGAACGTCCTTACGTCTTCGGGAACGTTCTTGTGTCTTCGAATACGTTCTTACGTTTTCGGAAACGTTCTTACGTCTTCGGGATCGTTTTTGCGTCTTCGGGAACGTGTTTTCGTTCTCGAGAATGATCTTACGTCTTTGGGAACGTTCTTACGTCTTCGGGAACAATTTTGCGTCTTCGGGAACGTTTTTGCGTCTTATGGAAAGTTTTCGCGTCCTCGGGAACGTTTTTGAGTCCTTGTGAACGTTTTTGCATATTTGGGAACGTTCTTACGTCTTCGGGAACAATTTTGCGTCTTAGGGAACGTTTTTGCGTCCTCAAGAACGTTCTTGCGTCTTCGGGAACGTTTTTACGTCTTCGGGAACGTTTTCTCCTCCTCCGGAATGTTTTGGCGTCTTCGGGAACGTCCTTATGTCTTCGGGAACGTTTTTGCGTCTTATGGAAAGTTTTCGCGTCCTCGGGAAGGTTTTTGCGTCTTTGGAAACGTTTTTGCGTCATCGTGATCGTTTTGGAGTCCTCGTGAATGTTTTTGCGTCTCCGGGAACGTCCTTACGTCTTCGGGAACGTTCTTGTGTCTTCGAATACGTTCTTACGCCTTCGGAAACGTTCTTACGTCTTCGGGATCGTTTTTGCGTCTTCGGGAACGTGTTTTCGTTCTCGAGAATGATCTTACGTCTTTGGGAACGTTCTTACGTCTTCGGGAACAATTTCGCGTCTTCGGGAACGTTTTTGCGTCCTCGGGAACGTTTTCGCCTCCTCCGGAAAGTTTTCGCGTCCTCGGGAAGGTTTTTGCGTCTTTGGAAACGTTTTTGCGTCATCGTGATCGTTTTGGAGTCCTCGTGAATGTTTTTGCGTCTCCGGGAACGTCCTTACGTCTTCGGGAACGTTCTTGTGTCTTCGAATACGTTCTTACGTCTTCGGAAACGTTCTTACGTCTTCGGGATCGTTTTTGCGTCTTCGGGAACGTGTTTTCGTTCTCGAGAATGATCTTACGTCTTCGGGAACGTTCTTGTGTCTTCGAATACGTTCTTACGTCTTCGGAAACGTTCTTACGTCTTCGGGATCGTTTTTGCGTCTTCGGGAACGTGTTTTCATTCTCGAGAATGATCTTACGTCTTTGGGAACGTTCTTACGTCTTCGGGAACAATTTCGCGTCTTCGGGAACGTTTTTGCGTCCTCGGGAACGTTTTCGCCTCCTCCGGAAGGTTTTTACGTCTTCGGGAACGTTTTTGCCTCCTCCGAAAAGTTTTGGCGTCTTCGGGAACGTTCTTACGTCTTCGGGAACGTTCTTACGTCTTCGGGAACGTTTTTGCGTCTTATGGAAAGTTTTTGCGTCCTCGGGAACGTTTTTGAGTCCTTGTGAACGTTTTTGCGTCTTTGGGAACGTTCTTACATCTTCGGGAACAATTTTGCGTCTTCGGGAACGTTTTTGCGTCCTCAGGAACGTTCTTGCGTCTTCGGGAACGTTTTTACGTCTTCGGGAACGTTTTCGCCTCCTCTGGAAAGTTTTGGCGTCTTCGGGAACGTCCTTATGTCTTCGGGAACGTTTTTGCGTCTTATGGAAAGTTTTCGCGTCCTCGGGAAGGTTTTTGCGTCTTTGGAAAAGTTTTTGCGTCATCGTGATCGTTTTGGAGTCCTCGTGAATGTTTTTGCGTCTCCGGGAACGTCCTTACGTCTTCGGGAACGTTCTTGTGTCTTCGAATACGTTCTTACGTCTTCGGAAACGTTCTTACGTCTTCGGGATCGTTTTTGCGTCTTCGGGAACGTGTTTTCGTTCTCGAGAATGATCTTACGTCTTTGGGAACGTTCTTACGTCTTCGGGAACAATTTTGCGTCTTCGGGAACGTTTTTGCGTCTTATGGAAAGTTTTCGCGTCCTCGGGAACGTTTTTGAATCCTTGTGAACGTTTTTGCATATTTGGGAACGTTCTTACGTCTTCGGGAACAATTTTGCGTCTTAGGGAACGTTTTTGCGTCCTCAGGAACGTTCTTGCGTCTTCGGGAACGTTTTTCCGTCTTCGGGAACGTTTTCGCCTCCTCCGGAAAGTTTTGTCGTCTTCGGGAACGTCCTTATGTCTTCGGGAACGTTTTTGCGTCTTATGGAATGTTTTCGCGTCCTCGGGAAGGTTTTTGCGTCTTTGGAAAAGTTTTTGCGTCATCGTGATCGTTTTGGAGTCCTCGTGAATGTGTTTGCGTCTCCGGGAACGTCCTTACGTCTTCGGGAACGTTCTTGTGTCTTCGAATACGTTCTTACGTTTTCGGAAACGTTCTTACGTCTTCGGGATCGTTTTTGCGTCTTCGGGAACGTGTTTTCGTTCTCGAGAATGATCTTACGTCTTTGGGAACGTTCTTACGTCTTCGGGAACAATTTTGCGTCTTCGGGAACGTTTTTGCGTCTTATGGAAAGTTTTCGCGTCCTCGGGAACGTTTTTGAGTCCTTGTGAACGTTTTTGCATATTTGGGAACGTTCTTACGTCTTCGGGAACAATTTTGCGTCTTAGGGAACGTTTTTGCGTCCTCAAGAACGTTCTTGCGTCTTCGGGAACGTTTTTACGTCTTCGGGAACGTTTTCTCCTCCTCCGGAATGTTTTGGCGTCTTCGGGAACGTCCTTATGTCTTCGGGAACGTTTTTGCGTCTTATGGAAAGTTTTCGCGTCCTCGGGAAGGTTTTTGCGTCTTTGGAAACGTTTTTGCGTCATCGTGATCGTTTTGGAGTCCTCGTGAATGTTTTTGCGTCTCCGGGAACGTCCTTACGTCTTCGGGAACGTTCTTGTGTCTTCGAATACGTTCTTACGCCTTCGGAAACGTTCTTACGTCTTCGGGATCGTTTTTGCGTCTTCGGGAACGTGTTTTCGTTCTCGAGAATGATCTTACGTCTTTGGGAACGTTCTTACGTCTTCGGGAACAATTTCGCGTCTTCGGGAACGTTTTTGCGTCCTCGGGAACGTTTTCGCCTCCTCCGGAAAGTTTTCGCGTCCTCGGGAAGGTTTTTGCGTCTTTGGAAACGTTTTTGCGTCATCGTGATCGTTTTGGAGTCCTCGTGAATGTTTTTGCGTCTCCGGGAACGTCCTTACGTCTTCGGGAACGTTCTTGTGTCTTCGAATACGTTCTTACGTCTTCGGAAACGTTCTTACGTCTTCGGGATCGTTTTTGCGTCTTCGGGAACGTGTTTTCGTTCTCGAGAATGATCTTACGTCTTCGGGAACGTTCTTGTGTCTTCGAATACGTTCTTACGTCTTCGGAAACGTTCTTACGTCTTCGGGATCGTTTTTGCGTCTTCGGGAACGTGTTTTCATTCTCGAGAATGATCTTACGTCTTTGGGAACGTTCTTACGTCTTCGGGAACAATTTCGCGTCTTCGGGAACGTTTTTGCGTCCTCGGGAACGTTTTCGCCTCCTCCGGAAGGTTTTTACGTCTTCGGGAACGTTTTTGCCTCCTCCGAAAAGTTTTGGCGTCTTCGGGAACGTTCTTACGTCTTCGGGAACGTTCTTACGTCTTCGGGAACGTTTTTGCGTCTTATGGAAAGTTTTTGCGTCCTCGGGAACGTTTTTGAGTCCTTGTGAACGTTTTTGCGTCTTTGGGAACGTTCTTACATCTTCGGGAACAATTTTGCGTCTTCGGGAACGTTTTTGCGTCCTCAGGAACGTTCTTGCGTCTTCGGGAACGTTTTTACGTCTTCGGGAACGTTTTCGCCTCCTCTGGAAAGTTTTGGCGTCTTCGGGAACGTCCTTATGTCTTCGGGAACGTTTTTGCGTCTTATGGAAAGTTTTCGCGTCCTCGGGAAGGTTTTTGCGTCTTTGGAAAAGTTTTTGCGTCATCGTGATCGTTTTGGAGTCCTCGTGAATGTTTTTGCGTCTCCGGGAACGTCCTTACGTCTTCGGGAACGTTCTTGTGTCTTCGAATACGTTCTTACGTCTTCGGAAACGTTCTTACGTCTTCGGGATCGTTTTTGCGTCTTCGGGAACGTGTTTTCGTTCTCGAGAATGATCTTACGTCTTTGGGAACGTTCTTACGTCTTCGGGAACAATTTTGCGTCTTCGGGAACGTTTTTGCGTCTTATGGAAAGTTTTCGCGTCCTCGGGAACGTTTTTGAATCCTTGTGAACGTTTTTGCATATTTGGGAACGTTCTTACGTCTTCGGGAACAATTTTGCGTCTTAGGGAACGTTTTTGCGTCCTCAGGAACGTTCTTGCGTCTTCGGGAACGTTTTTCCGTCTTCGGGAACGTTTTCGCCTCCTCCGGAAAGTTTTGTCGTCTTCGGGAACGTCCTTATGTCTTCGGGAACGTTTTTGCGTCTTATGGAATGTTTTCGCGTCCTCGGGAAGGTTTTTGCGTCTTTGGAAAAGTTTTTGCGTCATCGTGATCGTTTTGGAGTCCTCGTGAATGTGTTTGCGTCTCCGGGAACGTCCTTACGTCTTCGGGAACGTTCTTGTGTCTTCGAATACGTTCTTACGTTTTCGGAAACGTTCTTACGTCTTCGGGATCGTTTTTGCGTCTTCGGGAACGTGTTTTCGTTCTCGAGAATGATCTTACGTCTTTGGGAACGTTCTTACGTCTTCGGGAACAATTTTGCGTCTTCGGGAACGTTTTTGCGTCTTATGGAAAGTTTTCGCGTCCTCGGGAACGTTTTTGAGTCCTTGTGAACGTTTTTGCATATTTGGGAACGTTCTTACGTCTTCGGGAACAATTTTGCGTCTTAGGGAACGTTTTTGCGTCCTCAAGAACGTTCTTGCGTCTTCGGGAACGTTTTTACGTCTTCGGGAACGTTTTCTCCTCCTCCGGAAAGTTTTGGCGTCTTCGGGAACGTCCTTATGTCTTCGGGAACGTTTTTGCGTCTTATGGAAAGTTTTCGCGTCCTCGGGAAGGTTTTTGCGTCTTTGGAAACGTTTTTGCGTCATCGTGGTCGTTTTGGAGTCCTCGTGAATGTTTTTGCGTCTCCGGGAACGTCCTTACGTCTTCGGGAACGTTCTTGTGTCTTCGAATACGTTCTTACGCCTTCGGAAACGTTCTTACGTCTTCGGGATCGTTTTTGCGTCTTCGGGAACGTGTTTTCGTTCTCGAGAATGATCTTACGTCTTTGGGAACGTTCTTACGTCTTCGGGAACAATTTCGCGTCTTCGGGAACGTTTTTGCGTCCTCGGGAACGTTTTCGCCTCCTCCGGAAAGTTTTCGCGTCCTCGGGAAGGTTTTTGCGTCTTTGGAAACGTTTTTGCGTCATCGTGATCGTTTTGGAGTCCTCGTGAATGTTTTTGCGTCTCCGGGAACGTCCTTACGTCTTCGGGAACGTTCTTGTGTCTTCGAATACGTTCTTACGTCTTCGGAAACGTTCTTACGTCTTCGGGATCGTTTTTGCGTCTTCGGGAACGTGTTTTCGTTCTCGAGAATGATCTTACGTCTTTGGGAACGTTCTTACGTCTTCGGGAACAATTTCGCGTCTTCGGGAACGTTTTTGCGTCCTCGGGAACGTTTTCGCCTCCTCCGGATGGTTTTTACGTCTTCGGGAACGTTTTTGCCTCCTCCGAAAAGTTTTGGCGTCTTCGGGAACGTTCTTACGTCTTCGGTAACGTTCTTACGTCTTCGGGAACGTTTTTGCGTCTTATGGAAAGTTTTTGCGTCCTCGGGAACGTTTTTGAGTCCTTGTGAACGTTTTTGCGTCTTTGGGAACGTTCTTACATCTTCGGGAACAATTTTGCGTCTTCGGGAACGTTTTTGCGTCCTCAGGAACGTTCTTGCGTCTTCGGGAACGTTTTTACGTCTTCGGGAACGTTTTCGCCTCCTCCGGAAAGTTTTGGCGTCTTCGGGAACGTCCTTATGTCTTCGGGAACGTTTTTGCGTCTTATGGAAAGTTTTCGCGTCCTCGGGAAGGTTTTTGCGTCTTTGGAAAAGTTTTTGCGTCATCGTGATCGTTTTGGAGTCCTCGTGAATGTTTTTGCGTCTCCGGGAACGTCCTTACGTCTTCGGGAACGTTCTTGTGTCTTCGAATACGTTCTTACGTCTTCGGAAACGTTCTTACGTCTTCGGGATCGTTTTTGCGTCTTCGGGAACGTGTTTTCGTTCTCGAGAATGATCTTACGTCTTTGGGAACGTTCTTACGTCTTCGGGAACAATTTTGCGTCTTCGGGAACGTTTTTGCGTCTTATGGAAAGTTTTCGCGTCCTCGGGAACGTTTTTGAGTCCTTGTGAACGTTTTTGCATATTTGGGAACGTTCTTACGTCTTCGGGAACAATTTTGCGTCTTAGGGAACGTTTTTGCGTCCTCAGGAACGTTCTTGCGTCTTCGGGAACGTTTTTCCGTCTTCGGGAACGTTTTCGCCTCCTCCGGAAAGTTTTGGCGTCTTCGGGAACGTCCTTATGTCTTCGGGAACGTTTTTGCGTCTTATGGAAAGTTTTCGCGTCCTCGGGAACGTTTTTGCGTCTTTGGAAACGTTTTTGCGTCTTCGTGATCGTTTTTGAGTCCCCGTGAAAGTTTTTGCGTCTTCGGGAACCTCGTTACGTATTCGGGAACGTTCCGACGTCTTCGGAAAGTTTTTGCGTCTTCGGGAACGTTTTTGCGACTGATGGAAAGTTTTCGCGTCCTCGGGAACGTTTTTGCGTCTTTGGAAACGTTTTTGCGTCTTCGTGATCGTTTTTGAGTCCCCGTGAAAGTTTTTGCGTCTTCGGGAACCTCGTTACGTCTTCGGGAACGTTCCGACCTCTTCGGGAAAGTTTTTGCGTCTTCGGGAACCTCGTTACGTCTTTGGGAACGTTCCGACCTCTTCGGGAAAGTTTTTGCGTCTTCGTGAATGTTTTTGTGTCTTCTGGAAAGTTTTTGCGTCTTTGGGTACGTTTTGACCGGTTCTGACCGGTTTTGACCGGTTCGGACCGGTTCGGACCGGTTTTGACCGGTTCGGACAAGTCCGGTCTTGACCAGACCGGTCTTGACCAGTCCGGAGACCGACCGGTCTTGACCAGACCGGTCTTGACCAGACCGGTCTTGACCAGTCCGGTCTTGACCAGTCCGGTCTTTGGGAACGTTCTGACGTCTTCGGGAACAATTTTGCGTCTTCGGGATCGTTTTGGCGTCTTCGGGAACGTTTTTTCGTTCTCGAGAATGATCTTACGTCTTTGGGAACGTTCTTACGTCTTCGGGAACAATTTTGCGTCTTCGGGAACGTTTTTTCGTTCTCGAGAATGATCTTACGTCTTCGGGAACGTTTTTGCGTCCTCGGGAACGTTCTTACGACTTCGGGAACGTTTTTACGTCTTCGGGAACGTTTTCGCCTCCTGCGGAAAGTTTTGGCGTCTCCGGGAACGTTTTTGCGTCTTATGGAAAGTTTTCGCGTCCTCGGAAAGGTTTTTGCGTCTTCGGGAACGTTCTTACGTCTTCGGGAACGTTCTTACGTCTTCGGGAACGTTTTTGCGTCTTATGGAAAGTTTTTGCGTCCTCGGGAACGTTTTTGAGTCCTTGTGAACGTTTTTGCGTCTTTGGGAACGTTCTTACATCTTCGGGAACAATTTTGCGTCTTCGGGAACGTTTTTGCGTCCTCAGGAACGTTCTTGCGTCTTCGGGAACGTTTTTACGTCTTCGGGAACGTTTTCGCCTCCTCCGGAAAGTTTTGGCGTCTTCGGGAACGTCCTTATGTCTTCGGGAACGTTTTTGCGTCTTATGGAAAGTTTTCGCGTCCTCGGGAAGGTTTTTGCGTCTTTGGAAAAGTTTTTGCGTCATCGTGATCGTTTTGGAGTCCTCGTGAATGTTTTTGCGTCTCCGGGAACGTCCTTACGGCTTCGGGAACGTTCTTGTGTCTTCGAATACGTTCTTACGTCTTCGGAAACGTTCTTACGTCTTCGGGATCGTTTTTGCGTCTTCGGGAACGTGTTTTCGTTCTCGAGAATGATCTTACGTCTTTGGGAACGTTCTTACGTCTTCGGGAACAATTTTGCGTCTTCGGGAACGTTTTTGCGTCTTATGGAAAGTTTTCGCGTCCTCGGGAACGTTTTTGAGTCCTTGTGAACGTTTTTGCATATTTGGGAACGTTCTTACGTCTTCGGGAACAATTTTGCGTCTTAGGGAACGTTTTTGCGTCCTCAGGAACGTTCTTGCGTCTTCGGGAACGTTTTTCCGTCTTCGGGAACGTTTTCGCCTCCTCCGGAAAGTTTTGGCGTCTTCGGGAACGTCCTTATGTCTTCGGGAACGTTTTTGCGTCTTATGGAAAGTTTTCGCGTCCTCGGGAACGTTTTTGCGTCTTTGGAAACGTTTTTGCGTCTTCGTGATCGTTTTTGAGTCCCCGTGAAAGTTTTTGCGTCTTCGGGAACCTCGTTACGTATTCGGGAACGTTCCGACGTCTTCGGAAAGTTTTTGCGTCTTCGGGAACGTTTTTGCGACTGATGGAAAGTTTTCGCGTCCTCGGGAACGTTTTTGCGTCTTTGGAAACGTTTTTGCGTCTTCGTGATCGTTTTTGAGTCCCCGTGAAAGTTTTTGCGTCTTCGGGAACCTCGTTACGTCTTCGGGAACGTTCCGACCTCTTCGGGAAAGTTTTTGCGTCTTCGGGAACCTCGTTACGTCTTTGGGAACGTTCCGACCTCTTCGGGAAAGTTTTTGCGTCTTCGTGAATGTTTTTGTGTCTTCTGGAAAGTTTTTGCGTCTTTGGGTACGTTTTGACCGGTTCTGACCGGTTTTGACCGGTTCGGACCGGTTCGGACCGGTTTTGACCGGTTCGGACAAGTCCGGTCTTGACCAGACCGGTCTTGACCAGTCCGGAGACCGACCGGTCTTGACCAGACCGGTCTTGACCAGACCGGTCTTGACCAGTCCGGTCTTGACCAGTCCGGTCTTTGGGAACGTTCTGACGTCTTCGGGAACAATTTTGCGTCTTCGGGATCGTTTTGGCGTCTTCGGGAACGTTTTTTCGTTCTCGAGAATGATCTTACGTCTTTGGGAACGTTCTTACGTCTTCGGGAACAATTTTGCGTCTTCGGGAACGTTTTTTCGTTCTCGAGAATGATCTTACGTCTTCGGGAACGTTTTTGCGTCCTCGGGAACGTTCTTACGACTTCGGGAACGTTTTTACGTCTTCGGGAACGTTTTCGCCTCCTGCGGAAAGTTTTGGCGTCTCCGGGAACGTTTTTGCGTCTTATGGAAAGTTTTCGCGTCCTCGGAAAGGTTTTTGCGTCTTCGGGATCGTTTTTCCGTCCTCGGGAACGTTCTTGCGACTTCGGGAACGTTTGTTCGTCTTCGGGAACGTTTTCGCCTCCTCCGGAAAGTTTTCGCGTCCTCGGGAAGGTTTTTGCGTCTTTGGGAACGTTCTTACATCTTCGGGAACAATTTTGCGTCTTCGGGAACGTTTTTGCGTCCTCAGGAACGTTCTTGCGTCTTCGGGAACGTTTTTACGTCTTCGGGAACGTTTTCGCCTCCTCCGGAAAGTTTTGTCGTCTTCGGGAACGTCCTTATGTCTTCGGGAACGTTTTTGCGTCTTATGGAAAGTTTTCGCGTCCTCGGGAAGGTTTTTGCGTCTTTGGAAAAGTTTTTGCGTCATCGTGATCGTTTTGGAGTCCTCGTGAATGTGTTTGCGTCTCCGGGAACGTCCTTACGTCTTCGGGAACGTTCTTGTGTCTTCGAATACGTTCTTACGTTTTCGGAAACGTTCTTACGTCTTCGGGATCGTTTTTGCGTCTTCGGGAACGTGTTTTCGTTCTCGAGAATGATCTTACGTCTTTGGGAACGTTCTTACGTCTTCGGGAACAATTTTGCGTCTTCGGGAACGTTTTTGCGTCTTATGGAAAGTTTTCGCGTCCTCGGGAACGTTTTTGAGTCCTTGTGAACGTTTTTGCATATTTGGGAACGTTCTTACGTCTTCGGGAACAATTTTGCGTCTTAGGGAACGTTTTTGCGTCCTCAAGAACGTTCTTGCGTCTTCGGGAACGTTTTTACGTCTTCGGGAACGTTTTCTCCTCCTCCGGAAAGTTTTGGCGTCTTCGGGAACGTCCTTATGTCTTCGGGAACGTTTTTGCGTCTTATGGAAAGTTTTCGCGTCCTCGGGAAGGTTTTTGCGTCTTTGGAAACGTTTTTGCGTCATCGTGATCGTTTTGGAGTCCTCGTAAATGTTTTTGCGTCTCCGGGAACGTCCTTACGTCTTCGGGAACGTTCTTGTGTCTTCGAATACGTTCTTACGTCTTCGGAAACGTTCTTACGTCTTCGGGATCGTTTTTGCGTCTTCGGGAACGTGTTTTCGTTCTCGAGAATGATCTTACGTCTTTGGGAACGTTCTTACGTCTTCGGGAACAATTTCGCGTCTTCGGGAACGTTTTTGCGTCCTCGGGAACGTTTTCGCCTCCTCCGGAAAGTTTTCGCGTCCTCGGGAAGGTTTTTGCGTCTTTGGAAACGTTTTTGCGTCATCGTGATCGTTTTGGAGTCCTCGTGAATGTTTTTGCGTCTCCGGGAACGTCCTTACGTCTTCGGGAACGTTCTTGTGTCTTCGAATACGTTCTTACGTCTTCGGAAACGTTCTTACGTCTTCGGGATCGTTTTTGCGTCTTCGGGAACGTGTTTTCATTCTCGAGAATGATCTTACGTCTTTGGGAACGTTCTTACGTCTTCGGGAACAATTTCGCGTCTTCGGGAACGTTTTTGCGTCCTCGGGAACGTTTTCGCCTCCTCCGGAAGGTTTTTACGTCTTCGGGAACGTTTTTGCCTCCTCCGAAAAGTTTTGGCGTCTTCGGGAACGTTCTTACGTCTTCGGGAACGTTCTTACGTCTTCGGGAACGTTCTTACGTCTTCGGGAACGTTTTTGCGTCTTATGGAAAGTTTTTGCGTCCTCGGGAACGTTTTTGAGTCCTTGTGAACGTTTTTGCGTCTTTGGGAACGTTCTTACATCTTCGGGAACAATTTTGCGTCTTCGGGAACGTTTTTGCGTCCTCAGGAACGTTCTTGCGTCTTCGGGAACGTTTTTACGTCTTCGGGAACGTTTTCGCCTCCTCCGGAAAGTTTTGGCGTCTTCGGGAACGTCCTTATGTCTTCGGGAACGTTTTTGCGTCTTATGGAAAGTTTTCGCGTCCTCGGGAAGGTTTTTGCGTCTTTGGAAAAGTTTTTGCGTCATCGTGATCGTTTTGGAGTCCTCGTGAATGTTTTTGCGTCTCCGGGAACGTCCTTACGTCTTCGGGAACGTTCTTGTGTCTTCGAATACGTTCTTACGTCTTCGGAAACGTTCTTACGTCTTCGGGATCGTTTTTGCGTCTTCGGGAACGTGTTTTCGTTCTCGAGAATGATCTTATGTCTTTGGGAACGTTCTTACGTCTTCGGGAACAATTTTGCGTCTTCGGGAACGTTTTAGCGTCTTATGGAAAGTTTTCGCGTCCTCGGGAACGTTTTTGAGTCCTTGTGAACGTTTTTGCATATTTGGGAACGTTCTTACGTCTTCGGGAACAATTTTGCGTCTTAGGGAACGTTTTTGCGTCCTCAAGAACGTTCTTGCGTCTTCGGGAACGTTTTTCCGTCTTCGGGAACGTTTTCGCCTCCTCCGGAAAGTTTTGGCGTCTTCGGGAACGTCCTTATGTCTTCGGGAACGTTTTTGCGTCTTATGGAAAGTTTTCGCGTCCTCGGGAACGTTTTTGCGTCTTTGGAAACGTTTTTGCGTCTTCGTGATCGTTTTTGAGTCCCCGTGAAAGTTTTTGCGTCTTCGGGAACCTCGTTACGTATTCGGGAACGTTCCGACGTCTTCGGAAAGTTTTTGCGTCTTCGGGAACGTTTTTGCGACTGATGGAAAGTTTTCGCGTCCTCGGGAACGTTTTTGCGTCTTTGGAAACGTTTTTGCGTCTTCGTGATCGTTTTTGAGTCCCCGTGAAAGTTTTTGCGTCTTCGGGAACCTCGTTACGTCTTCGGGAACGTTCCGACCTCTTCGGGAAAGTTTTTGCGTCTTCGGGAACCTCGTTACGTCTTTGGGAACGTTCCGACCTCTTCGGGAAAGTTTTTGCGTCTTCGTGAATGTTTTTGTGTCTTCTGGAAAGTTTTTGCGTCTTTGGGTACGTTTTCTCCTCCTCGGGAATGCTTTTGCGTCTTCGGGAACGTTCTTACGTCTTCGGGAACAATTTTGCGTCTTCAGGAGAGTTTTTGAGTCTTTGGGTACGTTTTCTCCTCCTCGGGAACGTTTTTGCGTCTTCGGGAACGTTCTTACGTCTTTGGGAACGTTCTTACCTCTTCGGGAACAATTTTTCGTCTTCGGGATCGTTTTTGCGTCTTCGGGAACGTTTTTTCGTTCTCGAGAATGATCTTACGTCTTTGGGAACGTTCTTACGTCTTCGGGAACAATTTTGCATCTTCGGGAAGGTTTTTGCGTCCTCGGGAACGTTCTTGCATCTTCGGGAACGTTTTTGCGTCTTATGGAAAGATTTTGCGTCCTCGGGAACGTTTTTGCGTCTTTCGAAACGTTTTTGCGTCTTCGTGATCGTTTTTGAGTCCTCGTGAATGTTTTTGCGTCTCAGGAAACGTCCTTACGTCTTCGGGAACGTTCCGACGTCTTCGAGTACGTTTTTTCGTTCTCGAGAATGATCTTACGTCTTTGGGAACGTTCTTACGTCTTCGGGAACGTTCTTCCGCCTTCGGGAACGTTTTTTCGTTCTCGAGAATGATCTTACGTCTTCGGGAACGTTTTTTCGTTCTCGAAAATGATCTTACGTCTTTGGGAACGTTCTTACCTCTTCGGGAACAATTTTGCGTCTTCGGTAACGTTTTTGCGTCCTCGGGAACGTTCTTACGACTTCGGGAACGTTTTTACGTCTTCGGGAACGTTTTCGCCTCCTCCGGAAAGTTTTGGCGTCTTCGGGAACGTTTTTGCGTCTTATGGAAAGTTTTCGCGTCCTCGGAAATGTTTTTGCGTCTTCGGGAACGTTTTTGCCTCTTATGGAAAGATTTCGCGTCCTCGGGAACGTTTTTGCGTCTACGGGAACGTTCTTACGTCTTCGGGAACGTTTTTTGCGTCTTTGGAAACGTTTTTCCCTCTTCGTGATCGTTTTTGAGTCATCGTGAACGTTTTTGCGTCTTCAGGAACAGTTTTTGCGTCTTCGGGAAAGTTTTTTCGTTCTCGAGAATGATCTTACGTCTTTGGGAACGTTCTGACGTCTTCGGGAACAATTTTGAGTCTTCGGGATCGTTTTGGCGTCTTCGGGAACGTTTTTTCGTTCTCGAGAATGATCTTACGTCTTTGGGAACGTTCTTACGTCTTTGGGAACGTTCTTACGTCTTCGGGAACAATTTTGCGTCTTCGGGAACGTTTTTTCGTTCTCGAGAATGATCTTACGTCTTCGGGAACGTTTTTGCGTCCTCGGGAACGTTCTTACGACTTCGGGAACGTTTTTACGTCTTTGGGAACGTTTTCGCCTCCTCCGGAAAGTTTTGGCGTCTCCGGGAACGTTTTTGCGTCTTATGGAAAGTTTTCGCGTCCTCGGAAAGGTTTTTGCGTCTTCGGGATCGTTTTTCCGTCCTCGGGAACGTTCTTGCGACTTCGGGAACGTTTGTACGTCTTCGGGAACGTTTTCGCCTCCTCCGGAAAGTTTTCGCGTCCTCGGGAAGGTTTTTGCGTCTTTGGAAACGTTTTTGCGTCATCGTGATCGTTTTGGAGTCCTCGTGAATGTTTTTGCGTCTCCGGGAACGTCCTTACGTCTTCGGGAACGTTCTTGTGTCTTCGAATACGTTCTTACGTTTTCGGAAACGTTCTTACGTCTTCGGGATCGTTTTTGCGTCTTCGGGAACGTGTTTTCGTTCTCGAGAATGATCTTACGTCTTTGGGAACGTTCTTACGTCTTCGGGAACAATTTTGCGTCTTCGGGAACGTTTTTGCGTCTTATGGAAAGTTTTCGCGTCCTCGGGAACGTTTTTGAGTCCTTGTGAACGTTTTTGCATATTTGGGAACGTTCTTACGTCTTCGGGAACAATTTTGCGTCTTAGGGAACGTTTTTGCGTCCTCAAGAACGTTCTTGCGTCTTCGGGAACGTTTTTACGTCTTCGGGAACGTTTTCTCCTCCTCCGGAAAGTTTTGGCGTCTTCGGGAACGTCCTTATGTCTTCGGGAACGTTTTTGCGTCTTATGGAAAGATTTCGCGTCCTCGGGAAGGTTTTTGCGTCTTTGGAAACGTTTTTGCGTCATCGTGATCGTTTTGGAGTCCTCGTGAATGTTTTTGCGTCTCCGGGAACGTCCTTACGTCTTCGGGAACGTTCTTGTGTCTTCGAATACGTTCTTACGTCTTCGGAAACGTTCTTACATCTTCGGGATCGTTTTTGCGTCTTCGGGAACGTGTTTTCATTCTCGAGAATGATCTTACGTCTTTGGGAACGTTCTTACGTCTTCGGGAACAATTTCGCGTCTTCGGGAACGTTTTTGCGTCCTCGGGAACGTTTTCGCCTCCTCCGGAAAGTTTTCGCGTCCTCGGGAAGGTTTTTGCGTCTTTGGAAACGTTTTTGCGTCATCGTGATCGTTTTGGAGTCCTCGTGAATGTTTTTGCGTCTCCGGGAACGTCCTTACGTCTTCGGGAACGTTCTTGTGTCTTCGAATACGTTCTTACGTCTTTGGGAACGTTCTTACGTCTTCGGGAACAATTTCGCGTCTTCGGGAACGTTTTTGCGTCCTCGGGAACGTTTTCGCCTCCTCCGGAAGGTTTTTACGTCTTCGGGAACGTTTTTGCCTCCTCCGAAAAGTTTTGGCGTCTTCGGGAACGTTCTTACGTCTTCGGGAACGTTCTTACGTCTTCGGGAACGTTTTTGCGTCTTATGGAAAGTTTTTGCGTCCTCGGGAACGTTTTTGAGTCCTTGTGAACGTTTTTGCGTCTTTGGGAACGTTCTTACATCTTCGGGAACAATTTTGCGTCTTCGGGAACGTTTTTGCGTCCTCAGGAACGTTCTTGCGTCTTCGGGAACGTTTTTACGTCTTCGGGAACGTTTTCGCCTCCTCCGGAAAGTTTTGGCGTCTTCGGGAACGTCCTTATGTCTTCGGGAACGTTTTTGCGTCTTATGGAAAGTTTTCGCGTCCTCGGGAAGGTTTTTGCGTCTTTGGAAAAGTTTTTGCGTCATCGTGATCGTTTTGGAGTCCTCGTGAATGTTTTTGCGTCTCCGGGAACGTCCTTACGGCTTCGGGAACGTTCTTGTGTCTTCGAATACGTTCTTACGTCTTCGGAAACGTTCTTACGTCTTCGGGATCGTTTTTGCGTCTTCGGGAACGTGTTTTCGTTCTCGAGAATGATCTTACGTCTTTGGGAACGTTCTTACGTCTTCGGAACAATTTTGCGTCTTCGGGAACGTTTTTGCGTCTTATGGAAAGTTTTCGCGTCCTCGGGAACGTTTTTGAGTCCTTGTGAACGTTTTTGCATATTTGGGAACGTTCCTACGTCTTCGGGAACAATTTTGCGTCTTAGGGAACGTTTTTGCGTCCTCAAGAACGTTCTTGCGTCTTCGGGAACGTTTTTACGTCTTCGGGAACGTTTTCTCCTCCTCCGGAAAGTTTTGGCGTCTTCGGGAACGTCCTTATGTCTTCGGGATCGTTTTTGCGTCTTCGGGAACGTGTTTTCATTCTCGAGAATGATCTTACGTCTTTGGGAACGTTCTTACGTCTTCGGAAACGTTCTTACATCTTCGGGATCGTTTTTGCGTCTTCGGGAACGTGTTTTCATTCTCGAGAATGATCTTACGTCTTTGGGAACGTTCTTACGTCTTCGGAACAATTTCGCGTCTTCGGGAACGTTTTTGCGTCCTCGGGAACGTTTTCGCCTCCTCCGGAAAGTTTTCGCGTCCTCGGGAAGGTTTTTGCGTCTTTGGAAACGTTTTTGCGTCATCGTGATCGTTTTGGAGTCCTCGTGAATGTTTTTGCGTCTCCGGGAACGTCCTTACGTCTTCGGGAACGTTCTTGTGTCTTCGAATACGTTCTTACGTCTTCGGAAACGTTCTTACGTCTTCGGGATCGTTTTTGCGTCTTCGGGAACGTGTTTTCATTCTCGAGAATGATCTTACGTCTTTGGGAACGTTCTTACGTCTTCGGGAACAATTTCGCGTCTTCGGGAACGTTTTTGCGTCCTCGGGAACGTTTTCGCCTCCTCCGGAAGGTTTTTACGTCTTCGGGAACGTTTTTGCCTCCTCCGAAAAGTTTTGGCGTCTTCGGGAACGTTCTTACGTCTTCGGGAACGTTCTTACGTCTTCGGGAACGTTTTTGCGTCTTATGGAAAGTTTTCGCGTCCTCGGAAGGTTTTTGCGTCTTTGGAAAAGTTTTTGCGTCATTGTGATCGTTTTGGAGTCCTCGTGAATGTTTTTGCGTCTCCGGGAACGTCCTTACGTCTTCGGGAACGTTCTTGTGTCTTCGAATACGTTCTTACGTCTTCGGAAACGTTCTTACGTCTTCGGGATCGTTTTTGCGTCTTCGGGAACGTGGTTTTCGTTCTCGAGAATGATCTTACGTCTTTGGGAACGTTCTTACGTCTTCGGGAACAATTTTGCGTCTTCGGGAACGTTTTTGCGTCTTATGGAAAGTTTTCGCGTCCTCGGGAACGTTTTTGAGTCCTTGTGAACGTTTTTGCATATTTGGGAACGTTCTTACGTCTTCGGGAACAATTTTGCGTCTTAGGGAACGTTTTTGCGTCCTCAGGAACGTTCTTGCGTCTTCGGGAACGTTTTCGCCTCCTCCGGAAGGTTTTCGCCTCCTCCGGAAAGTTTTGTCGTCTTCGGGAACGTCCTTATGTCTTCGGGAACGTTTTTGCGTCTTATGGAAAGTTTTCGCGTCCTCGGGAAGGTTTTTGCGTCTTTGGAAAAGTTTTTGCGTCATCGTGATCGTTTTGGAGTCCTCGTGAATGTGTTTGCGTCTCCGGGAACGTCCTTACGTCTTCAGGAACGTTCTTGTGTCTTCGAATACGTTCTTACGTTTTCGGAAACGTTCTTACGTCTTCGGGATCGTTTTTGCGTCTTCGGGAACGTGTTTTCGTTCTCGAGAATGATCTTACGTCTTTGGGAACGTTCTTACGTCTTCGGGAACAATTTTGCGTCTTCGGGAACGTTTTTGCGTCTTATGGAAAGTTTTCGCGTCCTCGGGAACGTTTTTGAGTCCTTGTGAACGTTTTTGCATATTTGGGAACGTTCTTACGTCTTCGGGAACAATTTTGCGTCTTAGGGAACGTTTTTGCGTCCTCAAGAACGTTCTTGCGTCTTCGGGAACGTTTTTACGTCTTCGGAACGTTTTCTCCTCCTCCGGAAAGTTTTGGCGTCTTCGGGAACGTCCTTATGTCTTCGGGAACGTTTTTGCGTCTTATGGAAAGTTTTCGCGTCCTCGGGAAGGTTTTTGCGTCTTTGGAAACGTTTTTGCGTCATCGTGATCGTTTTGGAGTCCTCGTGAATGTTTTTGCGTCTCCGGGAACGTCCTTACGTCTTCGGGAACGTTCTTGTGTCTTCGAATACGTTCTTACGCCTTCGGAAACGTTCTTACGTCTTCGGGATCGTTTTTGCGTCTTCGGGAACGTGTTTTCGTTCTCGAGAATGATCTTACGTCTTTGGGAACGTTCTTACGTCTTCGGGAACAATTTCGCGTCTTCGGCAACGTTTTTGCGTCCTCGGGAACGTTTTCGCCTCCTCCGGAAAGTTTTCGCGTCCTCGGGAAGGTTTTTGCGTCTTTGGAAACGTTTTTGCGTCATCGTGATCGTTTTGGAGTCCTCGTGAATGTTTTTGCGTCTCCGGGAACGTCCTTACGTCTTCGGGAACGTTCTTGTGTCTTCGAATACGTTCTTACGTCTTCGGAAACGTTCTTACGTCTTCGGGATCGTTTTTGCGTCTTCGGGAACGTGTTTTCGTTCTCGAGAATGATCTTACGTCTTCGGGAACGTTCTTGTGTCTTCGAATACGTTCTTACGTCTTCGGAAACGTTCTTACGTCTTCGGGATCGTTTTTGCGTCTTCGGGAACGTGTTTTCATTCTCGAGAATGATCTTACGTCTTTGGGAACGTTCTTACGTCTTCGGGAACAATTTCGCGTCTTCGGGAACGTTTTTGCGTCCTCGGGAACGTTTTCGCCTCCTCCGGAAGGTTTTTACGTCTTCGGGAACGTTTTTGCCTCCTCCGAAAAGTTTTGGCGTCTTCGGGAACGTTCTTACGTCTTCGGGAACATTCTTACGTCTTCGGGAACGTTTTTGCGTCTTATGGAAAGTTTTCGCGTCCTCGGGAAGGTTTTTGCGTCTTTGGAAACGTTTTTGCGTCATCGTGATCGTTTTGGAGTCCTCGTGAATGTTTTTGCGTCTCCGGGAACGTCCTTACGTCTTCGGGAACGTTCTTGTGTCTTCGAATACGTTCTTACGCCTTCGGAAACGTTCTTACGTCTTCGGGATCGTTTTTGCGTCTTCGGGAACGTGTTTTCGTTCTCGAGAATGATCTTACGTCTTTGGGAACGTTCTTACGTCTTCGGGAACAATTTCGCGTCTTCGGCAACGTTTTTGCGTCCTCGGGAACGTTTTCGCCTCCTCCGGAAAGTTTTCGCGTCCTCGGGAAGGTTTTTGCGTCTTTGGAAACGTTTTTGCGTCATCGTGATCGTTTTGGAGTCCTCGTGAATGTTTTTGCGTCTCCGGGAACGTCCTTACGTCTTCGGGAACGTTCTTGTGTCTTCGAATACGTTCTTACGTCTTCGGAAACGTTCTTACGTCTTCGGGATCGTTTTTGCGTCTTCGGGAACGTGTTTTCGTTCTCGAGAATGATCTTACGTCTTCGGGAACGTTCTTGTGTCTTCGAATACGTTCTTACGTCTTCGGAAACGTTCTTACGTCTTCGGGATCGTTTTTGCGTCTTCGGGAACGTGTTTTCATTCTCGAGAATGATCTTACGTCTTTGGGAACGTTCTTACGTCTTCGGGAACAATTTCGCGTCTTCGGGAACGTTTTTGCGTCCTCGGGAACGTTTTCGCCTCCTCCGGAAGGTTTTTACGTCTTCGGGAACGTTTTTGCCTCCTCCGAAAAGTTTTGGCGTCTTCGGGAACGTTCTTACGTCTTCGGGAACATTCTTACGTCTTCGGGAACGTTTTTGCGTCTTATGGAAAGTTTTTGCGTCCTCGGGAACGTTTTTGAGTCCTTGTGAACGTTTTTGCGTCTTTGGGAACGTTCTTACATCTTCGGGAACAATTTTGCGTCTTCGGGAACGTTTTTGCGTCCTCAGGAACGTTCTTGCGTCTTCGGGAACGTTTTTACGTCTTCGGGAACGTTTTCGCCTCCTCCGGAAAGTTTTGGCGTCTTCGGGAACGTCCTTATGTCTTCGGGAACGTTTTTGCGTCTTATGGAAAGTTTTCGCGTCCTCGGGAAGGTTTTTGCGTCTTTGGAAAAGTTTTTGCGTCATCGTGATCGTTTTGGAGTCCTCGTGAATGTTTTTGCGTCTCCGGGAACGTCCTTACGTCTTCGGGAACGTTCTTGTGTCTTCGAATACGTTCTTACGTCTTCGGAAACGTTCTTACGTCTTCGGGATCGTTTTTGCGTCTTCGGGAACGTGTTTTCGTTCTCGAGAATGATCTTACGTCTTTGGGAACGTTCTTACGTCTTCGGGAACAATTTTGCGTCTTCGGGAACGTTTTTGCGTCTTATGGAAAGTTTTCGCGTCCTCGGGAACGTTTTTGAGTCCTTGTGAACGTTTTTGCATATTTGGGAACGTTCTTACGTCTTCGGGAACAATTTTGCGTCTTAGGGAACGTTTTTGCGTCCTCAGGAACGTTCTTGCGTCTTCGGGAACGTTTTTCCGTCTTCGGGAACGTTTTCGCCTCCTCCGGAAAGTTTTGTCGTCTTCGGGAACGTCCTTATGTCTTCGGGAACGTTTTTGCGTCTTATGGAAAGTTTTCGCGTCCTCGGGAAGGTTTTTGCGTCTTTGGAAAAGTTTTTGCGTCATCGTGATCGTTTTGGAGTCCTCGTGAATGTGTTTGCGTCTCCGGGAACGTCCTTACGTCTTCGGGAACGTTCTTGTGTCTTCGAATACGTTCTTACGTTTTCGGAAACGTTCTTACGTCTTCGGGATCGTTTTTGCGTCTTCGGGAACGTGTTTTCGTTCTCGAGAATGATCTTACGTCTTCGGGAACGTTCTTGTGTCTTCGAATACGTTCTTACGTCTTCGGAAACGTTCTTACGTCTTCGGGATCGTTTTTGCGTCTTCGGGAACGTGTTTTCATTCTCGAGAATGATCTTACGTCTTTGGGAACGTTCTTACGTCTTCGGGAACAATTTCGCGTCTTCGGGAACGTTTTTGCGTCCTCGGGAACGTTTTCGCCTCCTCCGGAAGGTTTTTACGTCTTCGGGAACGTTTTTGCCTCCTCCGAAAAGTTTTGGCGTCTTCGGGAACGTTCTTACGTCTTCGGGAACGTTCTTACGTCTTCGGGAACGTTTTTGCGTCTTATGGAAAGTTTTTGCGTCCTCGGGAACGTTTTTGAGTCCTTGTGAACGTTTTTGCGTCTTTGGGAACGTTCTTACATCTTCGGGAACAATTTTGCGTCTTCGGGAACGTTTTTGCGTCCTCAGGAACGTTCTTGCGTCTTCGGGAACGTTTTTACGTCTTCGGGAACGTTTTCGCCTCCTCCGGAAAGTTTTGGCGTCTTCGGGAACGTCCTTATGTCTTCGGGAACGTTTTTGCGTCTTATGGAAAGTTTTCGCGTCCTCGGGAAGGTTTTTGCGTCTTTGGAAAAGTTTTTGCGTCATCGTGATCGTTTTGGAGTCCTCGTGAATGTTTTTGCGTCTCCGGGAACGTCCTTACGTCTTCGGGAACGTTCTTGTGTCTTCGAATACGTTCTTACGTCTTCGGAAACGTTCTTACGTCTTCGGGATCGTTTTTGCGTCTTCGGGAACGTGTTTTCGTTCTCGAGAATGATCTTACGTCTTTGGGAACGTTCTTACGTCTTCGGGAACAATTTTGCGTCTTCGGGAACGTTTTTGCGTCTTATGGAAAGTTTTCGCGTCCTCGGGAACGTTTTTGAGTCCTTGTGAACGTTTTTGCATATTTGGGAACGTTCTTACGTCTTCGGGAACAATTTTGCGTCTTAGGGAACGTTTTTGCGTCCTCAGGAACGTTCTTGCGTCTTCGGGAACGTTTTTCCGTCTTCGGGAACGTTTTCGCCTCCTCCGGAAAGTTTTGTCGTCTTCGGGAACGTCCTTATGTCTTCGGGAACGTTTTTGCGTCTTATGGAAAGTTTTCGCGTCCTCGGGAAGGTTTTTGCGTCTTTGGAAAAGTTTTTGCGTCATCGTGATCGTTTTGGAGTCCTCGTGAATGTGTTTGCGTCTCCGGGAACGTCCTTACGTCTTCGGGAACGTTCTTGTGTCTTCGAATACGTTCTTACGTTTTCGGAAACGTTCTTACGTCTTCGGGATCGTTTTTGCGTCTTCGGGAACGTGTTTTCGTTCTCGAGAATGATCTTACGTCTTTGGGAACGTTCTTACGTCTTCGGGAACAATTTTGCGTCTTCGGGAACGTTTTTGCGTCTTATGGAAAGTTTTCGCGTCCTCGGGAACGTTTTTGAGTCCTTGTGAACGTTTTTGCATATTTGGGAACGTTCTTACGTCTTCGGGAACAATTTTGCGTCTTAGGGAACGTTTTTGCGTCCTCAAGAACGTTCTTTCGTCTTCGGGAACGTTTTTACGTCTTCGGGAACGTTTTCTCCTCCTCCGGAAAGTTTTGGCGTCTTCGGGAACGTCCTTATGTCTTCGGGAACGTTTTTGCGTCTTATGGAAAGTTTTCGCGTCCTCGGGAAGGTTTTTGCGTCTTTGGAAACGTTTTTGCGTCATCGTGGTCGTTTTGGAGTCCTCGTGAATGTTTTTGCGTCTCCGGGAACGTCCTTACGTCTTTGGGAACGTTCTTGTGTCTTCGAATACGTTCTTACGCCTTCGGAAACGTTCTTACGTCTTCGGGATCGTTTTTGCGTCTTCGGGAACGTGTTTTCGTTCTCGAGAATGATCTTACGTCTTTGGGAACGTTCTTACGTCTTCGGGAACAATTTCGCGTCTTCGGGAACGTTTTTGCGTCCTCGGGAACGTTTTCGCCTCCTCCGGAAAGTTTTCGCGTCCTCGGGAAGGTTTTTGCGTCTTTGGAAACGTTTTTGCGTCATCGTGATCGTTTTGGAGTCCTCGTGAATGTTTTTGCGTCTCCGGGAACGTCCTTACGTCTTCGGGAACGTTCTTGTGTCTTCGAATACGTTCTTACGTCTTCGGAAACGTTCTTACGTCTTCGGGATCGTTTTTGCGTCTTCGGGAACGTGTTTTCGTTCTCGAGAATGATCTTACGTCTTTGGGAACGTTCTTACGTCTTCGGGAACAATTTCGCGTCTTCGGGAACGTTTTTGCGTCCTCGGGAACGTTTTCGCCTCCTCCGGAAGGTTTTTACGTCTTCGGGAACGTTTTTGCCTCCTCCGAGAAGTTTTGGCGTCTTCGGGAACGTTCTTACGTCTTCGGGAACGTTCTTACGTCTTCGGGAACGTTTTTGCGTCTTATGGAAAGTTTTTGCGTCCTCGGGAACGTTTTTGAGTCCTTGTGAACGTTTTTGCGTCTTTGGGAACTTTCTTACATCTTCGGGAACAATTTTGCGTCTTCGGGAACGTTTTTGCGTCCTCAGGAACGTTCTTGCGTCTTCGGGAACGTTTTTACGTCTTCGGGAACGTTTTCGCCTCCTCCGGAAAGTTTTGGCGTCTTCGGGAACGTCCTTATGTCTTCGGGAACGTTTTTGCGTCTTATGGAAAGTTTTCGCGTCCTCGGGAAGGTTTTTGCGTCTTTGGAAAAGTTTTTGCGTCATCGTGATCGTTTTGGAGTCCTCGTGAATGTTTTTGCGTCTCCGGGAACGTCCTTACGTCTTCGGGAACGTTCTTGTGTCTTCGAATACGTTCTTACGTCTTCGGAAACGTTCTTACGTCTTCGGGATCGTTTTTGCGTCTTCGGGAACGTGTTTTCGTTCTCGAGAATGATCTTACGTCTTTGGGAACGTTCTTACGTCTTCGGGAACAATTTTGCGTCTTCGGGAACGTTTTTGCGTCTTATGGAAAGTTTTCGCGTCCTCGGGAACGTTTTTGAGTCCTTGTGAACGTTTTTGCATATTTGGGAACGTTCTTACGTCTTCGGGAACAATTTTGCGTCTTAGGGAACGTTTTTGCGTCCTCAGGAACGTTCTTGCGTCTTCGGGAACGTTTTTCCGTCTTCGGGAACGTTTTCGCCTCCTCCGGAAAGTTTTGGCGTCTTCGGGAACGTCCTTATGTCTTCGGGAACGTTTTTGCGTCTTATGGAAAGTTTTCGCGTCCTCGGGAACGTTTTTGCGTCTTTGGAAACGTTTTTGCGTCTTCGTGATCGTTTTTGAGTCCCCGTGAAAGTTTTTGCGTCTTCGGGAACCTCGTTACGTCTTCGGGAACGTTCCGACCTCTTCGGGAAAGTTTTTGCGTCTTCGGGAACCTCGTTACGTATTCGGGAACGTTCCGACGTCTTCGGAAAGTTTTTGCGTCTTCGGGAACGTTTTTGCGACTGATGGAAAGTTTTCGCGTCCTCGGGAACGTTTTTGCGTCTTTGGAAACGTTTTTGCGTCTTCGTGATCGTTTTTGAGTCCCCGTGAAAGTTTTTGCGTCTTCGGGAACCTCGTTACGTCTTCGGGAACGTTCCGACCTCTTCGGGAAAGTTTTTGCGTCTTCGGGAACCTCGTTACGTCTTTGGGAACGTTCCGACCTCTTCGGGAAAGTTTTTGCGTCTTCGTGAATGTTTTTGTGTCTTCTGGAAAGTTTTTGCGTCTTTGGGTACGTTTTGACCGGTTCTGACCGGTTTTGACCGGTTCGGACCGGTTCGGACCGGTTTTGACCGGTTCGGACCAGTCCGGTCTTGACCAGACCGGTCTTGACCAGTCCGGAGACCGACCGGTCTTGACCAGACCGGTCTTGACCAGACCGGTCTTGACCAGTCCGGTCTTGACCAGTCCGGTCTTGACCAGTCCGGTCTTTGGGAACGTTCTGACGTCTTCGGGAACAATTTTGCGTCTTCGGGATCGTTTTGGCGTCTTCGGGAACGTTTTTTCGTTCTCGAGAATGATCTTACGTCTTTGGGAACGTTCTTACGTCTTCGGGAACAATTTTTCGTCTTCGGGAACGTTTTTTCGTTCTCGAGAATGATCTTACGTCTTCGGGAACGTTTTTGCGTCCTCGGGAACGTTCTTACGACTTCGGGAACGTTTTTACGTCTTCGGGAACGTTTTCGCCTCCTGCGGAAAGTTTTGGCGTCTCCGGGAACGTTTTTGCGTCTTATGGAAAGTTTTCGCGTCCTCGGAAAGGTTTTTGCGTCTTCGGGATCGTTTTTCCGTCCTCGGGAACGTTCTTGCGACTTCGGGAACGTTTGTTCGTCTTCGGGAACGTTTTCGCCTCCTCCGGAAAGTTTTCGCGTCCTCGGGAAGGTTTTTGCGTCTTTGGGAACGTTCTTACATCTTCGGGAACAATTTTGCGTCTTCGGGAACGTTTTTGCGTCCTCAGGAACGTTCTTGCGTCTTCGGGAACGTTTTTACGTCTTCGGGAACGTTTTCGCCTCCTCCGGAAAGTTTTGTCGTCTTCGGGAACGTCCTTATGTCTTCGGGAACGTTTTTGCGTCTTATGGAAAGTTTTCGCGTCCTCGGGAAGGTTTTTGCGTCTTTGGAAAAGTTTTTGCGTCATCGTGATCGTTTTGGAGTCCTCGTGAATGTGTTTGCGTCTCCGGGAACGTCCTTACGTCTTCGGGAACGTTCTTGTGTCTTCGAATACGTTCTTACGTTTTCGGAAACGTTCTTACGTCTTCGGGATCGTTTTTGCGTCTTCGGGAACGTGTTTTCGTTCTCGAGAATGATCTTACGTCTTTGGGAACGTTCTTACGTCTTCGGGAACAATTTTGCGTCTTCGGGAACGTTTTTGCGTCTTATGGAAAGTTTTCGCGTCCTCGGGAACGTTTTTGAGTCCTTGTGAACGTTTTTGCATATTTGGGAACGTTCTTACGTCTTCGGGAACAATTTTGCGTCTTAGGGAACGTTTTTGCGTCCTCAAGAACGTTCTTGCGTCTTCGGGAACGTTTTTACGTCTTCGGGAACGTTTTCTCCTCCTCCGGAAAGTTTTGGCGTCTTCGGGAACGTCCTTATGTCTTCGGGAACGTTTTTGCGTCTTATGGAAAGTTTTCGCGTCCTCGGGAAGGTTTTTGCGTCTTTGGAAACGTTTTTGCGTCATCGTGATCGTTTTGGAGTCCTCGTAAATGTTTTTGCGTCTCCGGGAACGTCCTTACGTCTTCGGGAACGTTCTTGTGTCTTCGAATACGTTCTTACGTCTTCGGAAACGTTCTTACGTCTTCGGGATCGTTTTTGCGTCTTCGGGAACGTGTTTTCGTTCTCGAGAATGATCTTACGTCTTTGGGAACGTTCTTACGTCTTCGGGAACAATTTCGCGTCTTCGGCAACGTTTTTGCGTCCTCGGGAACGTTTTCGCCTCCTCCGGAAAGTTTTCGCGTCCTCGGGAAGGTTTTTGCGTCTTTGGAAACGTTTTTGCGTCATCGTGATCGTTTTGGAGTCCTCGTGAATGTTTTTGCGTCTCCGGGAACGTCCTTACGTCTTCGGGAACGTTCTTGTGTCTTCGAATACGTTCTTACGTCTTCGGAAACGTTCTTACGTCTTCGGGATCGTTTTTGCGTCTTCGGGAACGTGTTTTCATTCTCGAGAATGATCTTACGTCTTTGGGAACGTTCTTACGTCTTCGGGAACAATTTCGCGTCTTCGGGAACGTTTTTGCGTCCTCGGGAACGTTTTCGCCTCCTCCGGAAGGTTTTTACGTCTTCGGGAACGTTTTTGCCTCCTCCGAAAAGTTTTGGCGTCTTCGGGAACGTTCTTACGTCTTCGGGAACGTTCTTACGTCTTCGGGAACGTTTTTGCGTCTTATGGAAAGTTTTTGCGTCCTCGGGAACGTTTTTGAGTCCTTGTGAACGTTTTTGCGTCTTTGGGAACGTTCTTACATCTTCGGGAACAATTTTGCGTCTTCGGGAACGTTTTTGCGTCCTCAGGAACGTTCTTGCGTCTTCGGGAACGTTTTTACGTCTTCGGGAACGTTTTCGCCTCCTCCGGAAAGTTTTGGCGTCTTCGGGAACGTCCTTATGTCTTCGGGAACGTTTTTGCGTCTTATGGAAAGTTTTCGCGTCCTCGGGAAGGTTTTTGCGTCTTTGGAAAAGTTTTTGCGTCATCGTGATCGTTTTGGAGTCCTCGTGAATGTTTTTGCGTCTCCGGGAACGTCCTTACGTCTTCGGGAACGTTCTTGTGTCTTCGAATACGTTCTTACGTCTTCGGAAACGTTCTTACGTCTTCGGGATCGTTTTTGCGTCTTCGGGAACGTGTTTTCGTTCTCGAGAATGATCTTACGTCTTTGGGAACGTTCTTACGTCTTCGGGAACAATTTTGCGTCTTCGGGAACGTTTTAGCGTCTTATGGAAAGTTTTCGCGTCCTCGGGAACGTTTTTGAGTCCTTGTGAACGTTTTTGCATATTTGGGAACGTTCTTACGTCTTCGGGAACAATTTTGCGTCTTAGGGAACGTTTTTGCGTCCTCAAGAACGTTCTTGCGTCTTCGGGAACGTTTTTCCGTCTTCGGGAACGTTTTCGCCTCCTCCGGAAAGTTTTGGCGTCTTCGGGAACGTCCTTATGTCTTCGGGAACGTTTTTGCGTCTTATGGAAAGTTTTCGCGTCCTCGGGAACGTTTTTGCGTCTTTGGAAACGTTTTTGCGTCTTCGTGATCGTTTTTGAGTCCCCGTGAAAGTTTTTGCGTCTTCGGGAACCTCGTTACGTATTCGGGAACGTTCCGACGTCTTCGGAAATTTTTGCGTCTTCGGGAACGTTTTTGCGACTGATGGAAAGTTTTCGCGTCCTCGGGAACGTTTTTGCGTCTTTGGAAACGTTTTTGCGTCTTCGTGATCGTTTTTGAGTCCCCGTGAAAGTTTTTGCGTCTTCGGGAACCTCGTTACGTCTTCGGGAACGTTCCGACCTCTTCGGGAAAGTTTTTGCGTCTTCGGGAACCTCGTTACGTCTTTGGGAACGTTCCGACCTCTTCGGGAAAGTTTTTGCGTCTTCGTGAATGTTTTTGTGTCTTCTGGAAAGTTTTTGCGTCTTTGGGTACGTTTTCTCCTCCTCGGGAATGCTTTTGCGTCTTCGGGAACGTTCTTACGTCTTCGGGAACAATTTTGCGTCTTCAGGAGAGTTTTTGAGTCTTTGGGTACGTTTTCTCCTCCTCGGGAACGTTTTTGCGTCTTCGGGAACGTTCTTACGTCTTTGGGAACGTTCTTACCTCTTCGGGAAGAATTTTTCGTCTTCGGGATCGTTTTTGCGTCTTCGGGAACGTTTTTTCGTTCTCGAGAATGATCTTACGTCTTTGGGAACGTTCTTACGTCTTCGGGAACAATTTTGCATCTTCGGGAAGGTTTTTGCGTCCTCGGGAACGTTCTTGCATCTTCGGGAACGTTTTTGCGTCTTATGGAAAGATTTTGCGTCCTCGGGAACGTTTTTGCGTCTTTGGAAACGTTTTTGCGTCTTCGTGATCGTTTTGGAGTCCTCGTGAATGTTTTTGCGTCTCAGGAAACGTCCTTACGTCTTCGGGAACGTTCCGACGTCTTCGAGTACGTTTTTTCGTTCTCGAGAATGATCTTACGTTTTTGGGAACGTTCTTACGTCTTCGGGAACGTTCTTCCGCCTTCGGGAACGTTTTTTCGTTCTCGAGAATGATCTTACGTCTTCGGGAACGTTTTTTCGTTCTCGAAAATGATCTTACGTCTTTGGGAACGTTCTTACCTCTTCGGGAACAATTTTGCGTCTTCGGTAACGTTTTTGCGTCCTCGGGAACGTTCTTACGACTTCGGGAACGTTTTTACGTCTTCGGGAACGTTTTCGCCTCCTCCGGAAAGTTTTGGCGTCTTCGGGAACGTTTTTGCGTCTTATGGAAAGTTTTCGCGTCCTCGGAAATGTTTTTGCGTCTTCGGGAACGTTTTTGCCTCTTATGGAAAGATTTCGCGTCCTCGGGAACGTTTTTGCGTCTACGGGAACGTTCTTACGTCTTCGGGAACGTTTTTTGCGTCTTTGGAAACGTTTTTCCCTCTTCGTGATCGTTTTTGAGTCCTCGTGAACGTTTTTGCGTCTTCAGGAACGGTTTTTGCGTCTTCGGGAAAGTTTTTTCGTTCTCGAGAATGATCTTACGTCTTTGGGAACGTTCTGACGTCTTCGGGAACAATTTTGAGTCTTCGGGATCGTTTTGGCGTCTTCGGGAACGTTTTTTCGTTCTCGAGAATGATCTTACGTCTTTGGGAACGTTCTTACGTCTTCGGGAACAATTTTGCGTCTTCGGGAACGTTTTTTCGTTCTCGAGAATGATCTTACGTCTTCGGGAACGTTTTTGCGTCCTCGGGAACGTTCTTACGACTTCGGGAACGTTTTTACGTCTTTGGGAACGTTTTCGCCTCCTCCGGAAAGTTTTGGCGTCTCCGGGAACGTTTTTGCGTCTTATGGAAAGTTTTCGCGTCCTCGGAAAGGTTTTTGCGTCTTCGGGATCGTTTTTCCGTCCTCGGGAACGTTCTTGCGACTTCGGGAACGTTTGTACGTCTTCGGGAACGTTTTCGCCTCCTCCGGAAAGTTTTCGCGTCCTCGGGAAGGTTTTTGCGTCTTTGGAAACGTTTTTGCGTCATCGTGATCGTTTTGGAGTCCTCGTGAATGTTTTTGCGTCTCCGGGAACGTCCTTACGTCTTCGGGAACGTTCTTGTGTCTTCGAATACGTTCTTACGTCTTCGGAAACGTTCTTACGTCTTCGGGATCGTTTTTGCGTCTTCGGGAACGTGTTTTCGTTCTCGAGAATGATCTTACGTCTTTGGGAACGTTCTTACGTCTTCGGGAACAATTTTGCGTCTTCGGGAACGTTTTAGCGTCTTATGGAAAGTTTTCGCGTCCTCGGGAACGTTTTTGAGTCCTTGTGAACGTTTTTGCATATTTGGGAACGTTCTTACGTCTTCGGGAACAATTTTGCGTCTTAGGGAACGTTTTTGCGTCCTCAAGAACGTTCTTGCGTCTTCGGGAACGTTTTTCCGTCTTCGGGAACGTTTTCGCCTCCTCCGGAAAGTTTTGGCGTCTTCGGGAACGTCCTTATGTCTTCGGGAACGTTTTTGCGTCTTATGGAAAGTTTTCGCGTCCTCGGGAACGTTTTTGCGTCTTTGGAAACGTTTTTGCGTCTTCGTGATCGTTTTTGAGTCCCCGTGAAAGTTTTTGCGTCTTCGGGAACCTCGTTACGTATTCGGGAACGTTCCGACGTCTTCGGAAATTTTTGCGTCTTCGGGAACGTTTTTGCGACTGATGGAAAGTTTTCGCGTCCTCGGGAACGTTTTTGCGTCTTTGGAAACGTTTTTGCGTCTTCGTGATCGTTTTTGAGTCCCCGTGAAAGTTTTTGCGTCTTCGGGAACCTCGTTACGTCTTCGGGAACGTTCCGACCTCTTCGGGAAAGTTTTTGCGTCTTCGGGAACCTCGTTACGTCTTTGGGAACGTTCCGACCTCTTCGGGAAAGTTTTTGCGTCTTCGTGAATGTTTTTGTGTCTTCTGGAAAGTTTTTGCGTCTTTGGGTACGTTTTCTCCTCCTCGGGAATGCTTTTGCGTCTTCGGGAACGTTCTTACGTCTTCGGGAACAATTTTGCGTCTTCAGGAGAGTTTTTGAGTCTTTGGGTACGTTTTCTCCTCCTCGGGAACGTTTTTGCGTCTTCGGGAACGTTCTTACGTCTTTGGGAACGTTCTTACCTCTTCGGGAAGAATTTTTCGTCTTCGGGATCGTTTTTGCGTCTTCGGGAACGTTTTTTCGTTCTCGAGAATGATCTTACGTCTTTGGGAACGTTCTTACGTCTTCGGGAACAATTTTGCATCTTCGGGAAGGTTTTTGCGTCCTCGGGAACGTTCTTGCATCTTCGGGAACGTTTTTGCGTCTTATGGAAAGATTTTGCGTCCTCGGGAACGTTTTTGCGTCTTTGGAAACGTTTTTGCGTCTTCGTGATCGTTTTTGAGTCCTCGTGAATGTTTTTGCGTCTCAGGAAACGTCCTTACGTCTTCGGGAACGTTCCGACGTCTTCGAGTACGTTTTTTCGTTCTCGAGAATGATCTTACGTCTTTGGGAACGTTCTTACGTCTTCGGGAACGTTCTTCCGCCTTCGGGAACGTTTTTTCGTTCTCGAGAATGATCTTACGTCTTCGGGAACGTTTTTTCGTTCTCGAAAATGATCTTACGTCTTTGGGAACGTTCTTACCTCTTCGGGAACAATTTTGCGTCTTCGGTAACGTTTTTGCGTCCTCGGGAACGTTCTTACGACTTCGGGAACGTTTTTACGTCTTCGGGAACGTTTTCGCCTCCTCCGGAAAGTTTTGGCGTCTTCGGGAACGTTTTTGCGTCTTATGGAAAGATTTCGCGTCCTCGGGAACGTTTTTGCGTCTACGGGAACGTTCTTACGTCTTCGGGAACGTTTTTTGCGTCTTTGGAAACGTTTTTCCCTCTTCGTGATCGTTTTTGAGTCCTCGTGAACGTTTTTGCGTCTTCAGGAACGGTTTTTGCGTCTTCGGGAAAGTTTTTTCGTTCTCGAGAATGATCTTACGTCTTTGGGAACGTTCTGACGTCTTCGGGAACAATTTTGAGTCTTCGGGATCGTTTTGGCGTCTTCGGGAACGTTTTTTCGTTCTCGAGAATGATCTTACGTCTTTGGGAACGTTCTTACGTCTTCGGGAACAATTTTGCGTCTTCGGGAACGTTTTTTCGTTCTCGAGAATGATCTTACGTCTTCGGGAACGTTTTTGCGTCCTCGGGAACGTTCTTACGACTTCGGGAACGTTTTTACGTCTTTGGGAACGTTTTCGCCTCCTCCGGAAAGTTTTGGCGTCTCCGGGAACGTTTTTGCGTCTTATGGAAAGTTTTCGCGTCCTCGGAAAGGTTTTTGCGTCTTTGGGATCGTTTTTCCGTCCTCGGGAACGTTCTTGCGACTTCGGGAACGTTTGTACGTCTTCGGGAACGTTTTCGCCTCCTCCGGAAAGTTTTCGCGTCCTCGGGAAGGTTTTTGCGTCTTTGGAAACGTTTTTGCGTCATCGTGATCGTTTTGGAGTCCTCGTGAATGTTTTTGCGTCTCCGGGAACGTCCTTACGTCTTCGGGAACGTTCTTGTGTCTTCGAATACGTTCTTACGTCTTCGGAAACGTTCTTACGTCTTCGGGATCGTTTTTGCGTCTTCGGGAACGTGTTTTCGTTCTCGAGCATGATCTTACGTCTTTGGGAACGTTCTTACGTCTTCGGGAACAATTTCGCGTCTTCGGGAACGTTTTTGCGTCCTCGGGAACGTTTTTGCGTCCTCAGGAACGTTCTTGCGTCTTCGGGAACGTTTTTACGTCTTCGGGAACGTTTTCGCCTCCTCCGGAAAGTTTTGGCGTCTTCGGGAACGTCCTTATGTCTTCGGGAACGTTTTTGCGTCTTATGGAAAGTTTTCGCGTCCTCGGGAAGGTTTTTGCGTCTTTGGAAAAGTTTTTGCGTCATCGTGATCGTTTTGGAGTCCTCGTGAATGTGTTTGCGTCTCCGGGAACGTCCTTACGTCTTCGGGAACGTTCTTGTGTCTTCGAATACGTTCTTACGTCTTCGGAAACGTTCTTACGTCTTCGGGATCGTTTTGGCGTCTTCGGGAACGTGTTTTCGTTCTCGAGAATGATCTTACGTCTTTGGGAACGTTCTTACGTCTTCGGGAACAATTTTGCGTCTTCGGGAACGTTTTTGCGTCCTCGGGAACGTTTTCGCCTCCTCCGGAAGGTTTTTACGTCTTCGGGAACGTTTTTCCCTCCTCCGAAAAGTTTTGGCGTCTTCGGGAACGTTCTTACGTCTTCGGGAACGTTCTTACGTCTTCGGGAACGTTTTTGCGTCTTATGGAAAGTTTTTGCGTCCTCGGGAACGTTTTTGAGTCCTTGTGAACGTTTTTGCGTCTTTGGGAACGTTCTTACATCTTCGGGAACAATTTTGCGTCTTCGGGAAAGTTTTTGCGTCCTCAGGAACGTTCTTGCGTCTTCGGGAACGTTTTTACGTCTTCGGGAACGTTTTCGCCTCCTCCGGAAAGTTTTGGCGTCTTCGGGAACGTCCTTATGTCTTCGGGAACGTTTTTGCGTCTTATGGAAAGTTTTCGCGTCCTCGGGAAGGTTTTTGCGTCTTTGGAAAAGTTTTTGCGTCATCGTGATCGTTTTGGAGTCCTCGTGAATGTGTTTGCGTCTCCGGGAACGTCCTTACGTCTTCGGGAACGTTCTTGTGTCTTCGAATACGTTCTTACGTCTTCGGAAACGTTCTTACGTCTTCGGGATCGTTTTGGCGTCTTCGGGAACGTGTTTTCGTTCTCGAGAATGATCTTACGTCTTTGGGAACGTTCTTACGTCTTCGGGAACAATTTTGCGTCTTCCGGAACGTTTTTGCGTCTTATGGAAAGTTTTCGCGTCCTCGGGAACGTTTTTGAGTCCTTGTGAACGTTTTTGCATATTTGGGAACGTTCTTACGTCTTCGGGAACAATTTTGCGTCTTAGGGAACGTTTTTGCGTCCTCAAGAACGTTCTTGCGTCTTCGGGAACGTTTTTACGTCTTCGGGAACGTTTTCGCCTCCTCCGGAAAGTTTTGGCGTCTTCGGGAACGTCCTTATGTCTTCGGGAACGTTTTTGCGTCTTATGGAAAGTTTTCGCGTCCTCGGGAACGTTTTTGCGTCTTTGGAAACGTCTTTGGAAACGTTCTGGTCAAGACCGGATCGGTCCGAACCGGTCCGAACCGGTCAAAACCGGTCCGAACCGGTCAGAACCGGTCAAAACTGGTCAGAACCGGTCCGAACCGGTCAAAACCGGTCAGAACCGGTCAAAACCGGTCCGAACCGGTCAAAACCGGTCAGAACCGGTCAGAACCGGTCAGAACCGGTCAAAACCGGTCAGAACCGGTCAAAACCGGTCAGAACCGGTCCGAACCGGTCAAAACCGGTCAGAACCGGTCCGAACCGGTCAAAACCGGTCAGAACCGGTCAGAACCGGTCAAAACCGGTCCGATCAGGTCTCCGGACCGGTTTTGACCGGTTCGGACCGGTTTTGACCGGATCAGACCGGTCCGGTCTTGACCAGTCCGGAGACCGACCGGACTGGTCAAGACCGGTCGGTCTCCGGACTGGTCAAGACCGGTCGGTCTCCGGACTGGTCAAGACCGGTCGGTCTCCGGACTGGTCAAGACCGGTCGGTCTCCGGACTGGTCAAGACCGGACTGGTCAAGACCGGACTGGTCAAGACCGGTCTGGTCAAGACCGGTGAACCGGTCAAAACCGGTCCGAACCGGTCAGAACCGGTCAAAACCGGTCAGAACCGGTCAAAACCGGTCCGAACGGTCCGAACCGGTCAAAACCGGTCACAACCGGTCCGAACCGGTCAAAACCGGTCCGAACTGGTCCGAACCGGTCCGAACCGGTCGGTCTCCGGACTGGTCAAGACCGGTCGGTCTCCGGACTGGTCAAGACCGGACTGGTCAAGACCGGTCTGGTCAAGACCGGACCGGTCCGAACCGGTCAAAACCGGTCCGAACTGGTCCGAACCGGTCCAAACCGGTCAAAACCGGTCCGAACCGGTCAGAACCGGTCAAAACCGGTCCGATCAGGTCTCCGGACTGGTCAAGACCGGTCGGTCTCCGGACTGGTCAAGACCGGTCGGTCTCCGGACTGGTCAAGACCGGACTGGTCAAGACCGGTCTGGTCAAGACCGGACCGGTCCGAACCGGTCAAAACCGGTCCGAACCGGTCAGAACCGGTCAAAACCGGAAAGTTTTCGCGTCCTCGGGAACGTTTTTGCGTCTTTGGAAACGTTTTTGCGTCTTCGTGATCGTTTTTGAGTCCCCGTGAAAGTTTTTGCGTCTTCGGGAACCTCGTTACGTATTCGGTAACGTTCCGACCTCTTCGGGAAAGTTTTTGCGTCTTCGGGAACGTTTTTGCGACTGATGGAAAGTTTTCGCGTCCTCGGGAACGTTTTTGCGTCTTTGGAAACGTTTTTGCGTCTTCGTGATCGTTTTTGAGTCCCCGTGAAAGTTTTTGCGTCTTCGGGAACCTCGTTACGTCTTCGGGAACGTTCCGACCTCTTCGGGAAAGTTTTTGCGTCTTCGTGAATGTTTTTGTGTCTTCTGGAAAGTTTTTGCGTCTTTGGGTACGTTTTCTCCTCCTCGGGAATGCTTTTGCGTCTTCGGGAACGTTCTTACGTCTTCGGGAACAATTTTGCGTCTTATGGAAAGTTTTTGCGTCCTCGGGAACGTTTTTGAGTCCTTGTGAACGTTTTTGCATATTTGGGAACGTTCTTACGTCTTCGGGAACAATTTTGCGTCTTAGGGAACGTTTTTGCGTCCTCAGGAACGTTCTTGCGTCTTCGGGAACGTTTTTACGTCTTCGGGAACGTTTTCGCCTCCTCCGGAAAGTTTTGGCGTCTTCGGGAACGTCCTTATGTCTTCGGGAACGTTTTTGCGTCTTATTTGTATAGATATATATATTTATATACTTATATATATGTGAATGTGTGCTGTGTGTATGCGTGTATGTATAAGTTTGTATGTATGTACTTAATTATGTATGCATGTATGTAAGTATGTATATATATCTATATATCAATACATACATACATACATATATATATATATATATATATACACACATACATACATATGCATGTACACACACACACACACAGACACTCTTACATGCAACAGAAGGCAGATATATGCCAAGAAATAATGTAATATGGTTCTCGTTACTACTGAAACTTTCCCAGTAATAAAATTAATTACAATTGAACACTACCTCATTGTCTATCAATTCCACAACATTCACCACAAAAACCTGGTATTTCTCGGCCGTATCCCCCCCACACACACACACACATGCACACAGACACACTCACTCACACATGTACACGCACCACCTAATTACTAAATCTCTATCATCTATCGAGTCACAGCTGCTCTTACAGTGCCCAGTTATCATCGCGCAATCTAATAATCATTTTCATAATCAGGAAAGAATCCTTCATTATTATATCTTTTGATCGTTAATTAACGAGCCATTCATTATCACCTGTTTTATGGCTGTTGCACTGTTAATCTTTCTACTATCTAAAAGTATGATATTTTCCATAATTCAACTTTGTGTTTAGAAAATAACAGTCTTCTTCTGTTTTGTGGTTAGCATTTACAGTGAAAGGCTTGCCAAGCTGGGTTTCTTTTGTTTAAATACTCTCTCGACGAATGAATGACACAGTGTATAAATATCCTGTCTGTAGCAAGTTATTTGGGCATCGGACTGGCAGAGAATTGAATAAAATGTTTTATTCTTTCATTCTTCTACTTGCTTCAGTCATTTGACTGTGGCCATGCTGGAGCACCACCTTAAAGAATTTTTAGTCAGAGAAATCGATCCCAGGATTTATTCTTTAAAGCTTAGTATTTATTCTATCGGTCTCTTTTGCCGAAACTGCTATGTTACAGGGACAAGACCTAGGTAAGGCAAAATATTCCAGTGCCATCCAGGCTATATGGTCATTGAAGGGAAAAAGCTGCATCATATGAGATCAATTGGAGGAAAATATAGGCCACATTTTAACAGCAACAGTTGGTGCACGCTCGGCTTAGTGAAGAAGAATTACTTTCACCCAAAGATTTTTCTTAATTCCAAAACAGCCTTTTCTTCCTGTTCACACGCACACACAAACACACACACACACACACACATACGCATATACATGCACATGCACACACACACACACACATACACACACATACAAACACGCACGCACACACATACACAGACATACACACACACACACACACACACACATACACACACATACAAACACGCACGCACACACATACACAGACATACACACACATATACACGCACACATACACACACATATACACACACATACACACACACATACACACACACATACACACACATACACACACACATGCACACACACATACACACACGCGTACACACACACAAATACACACACATATACACACACATACACACACTCATACACACACAAGCACACAAACATGCACGCACACAAGCACACACACATGCACACGTACACACACACACATATACACACATTCACACATGCACAGAGAGAGAGAGAGAGAGAGAGAGAGAAATACACACATACATACACACATGTATAAACATATATAAATGCACCTGGGAAAAGGATGTTCTTAATTGCATTTCGCTGTGTCTTTGTACTCTCCAGCCACCATGGTTCTATTCTGCTTGTTGCTAGTCTAATGCCTCCAGACATTCGAAGAACGGAACTCATGATGTATTTGCATTTCTTACAATAAAAGCTGATGCGTTGCTACATTTTGCATCCATTTTCGCTTTTCTTTTCAGAGTAAGTCAAATACAACTTCATGGAACCACAAATAAATGACAGACTTTCTGTTGCAAAGTTCAGATTATTTTATACATCTGCATCCAGTGCTGGATTAACCATTAAGCAAAATAAGCTTAGGGCATCATGGGAAGGAGGGAGCACTACAGAAATGGTAAATGGTGTACAACACAAAAGAAATCACTTTCAATTTGCTAAAATTATATTCGAAGTGGTTTTTATGATTGGAAATATAATTTCAAATTGTTCGTGGTGTCATAGTGACGGTTTGGTCAAAGACTTTGCAATTAATAAAAGTAGGAGAAAACTTTTCAAAGATAAATACATTGGAAGTATATAAAAATGAAGTATATATATATATATATATTGTTTGTAAAAAACATAAATCCGAAAGAAGAAGCTCACTCTAAGATGTACAACAGTATATATTAAAAATGGGGAAAGCCGGTTTTTGAGTTTACCTTAGGTTTCCCATCCATAAAGGGTTTAGCTTCATGGTGTATCGTCAGATCCAAAAAAACTGTTGGTCCATGATCTCTTAAAAATATGGAGGGGTGAATGCCTCATTACTCAAACGATTATCTCCCTTTGTGATTGGCTATTGACTTCTGGTTGTATTGCCATCTTGCAGGCTCCAAAAAGCTAGCAGGAACCGCCTAAAATGTGAACACGGCCTGTTCTGAGATTTTCGCCCTCTTCAATGGTCATTGACAGGGTCAACAACGACTACTGAAGACGTTGCAAGAAGCAACGAAAATTTTAGCAAAAATAAGTAAGTAAATGAGTGGAAATTGAACCAGTGAGTGTGTTAATTAATAAGGCATTAAAACAAAATGATTCTCTCCAGATACAATAAAATATGCTTCAACACACAAATTCACATAAAGAATCTTGCAAACCAAATACAAAAACGAAATATATATATATACATACATACATATATGTTTGTGTACATATATGTGTGTGTGTGTACATAGACATGACATATACATATATATAGAGAGGGAGACACACACACACAGTGACACAAGTGTGTACATACATGTATGTATGTGTATATATATATACATTTACAACTTGAAGGGATTGATTTAGTAGAACATTGAAGACTGAGAAGATAAGATCATAAAAGACAAGGTTAACAGTCAGTGTCATTGAATACAGTCATCCACCCACACTCTCTCTCTCTCTCTCTCTCTCTTTTGCTCTCTCTCTCTCTCTCTTTCGCTCTCTCTCTCTCTCTCTCTCTCTCTCTCCCTCTCTCTCTCTCTCTCTCTCTCTCTCTCTCTCTCTCTCTCTCTCTCTCTCTCTCTCTCTCTCTCTCTCTCTCTCTCTTTCTGCCTCTTTATCTCTTCTGGTCAATTATCAAGCAGCTAATTATTTACTACTGTTTAAGAACAAAAATTTAAAAGACCTTTTTTTTTTTTCTTTTTCCAATTAAAGAATACATTAAAGACAAAAAAAATCTTTTCTCTCCAGAATGCAGGTGCATTATAAACATTTCACACAATGCAACCTGGTGATCTTGCTCATTTGTGATTAAACTTCGATCTTGTTGATTAGTGATTAATCTTCAATCTTACACGAACCTCTCACTGTTTCTCCTTCGCCTTTCCTTCTCTCGACACTCTATCTTGATTAAACTGTCTAGAAATGTTTAGCAAAACAACAACAGTCAAATGAGGGAGACCCCAAAAGGGTCATTTGGTTGCTTGAAATAGCTGACTAATTTTTCCTCAGATCATAATTTAACTACTTTTTAAAAACAGAAGAACACATTGAATATTACAGTATTATAGCTAGTACTTTCTGTGACATTCCCATTTTTATTTTTATTCTGGACACAATCTGTCTAGGGTTACACAATCCAGTGCGTATTCTTGGATACACTACATCTGTGTCATCATAGATATACTTGAATATGCTAACATGGCTCTCATGTATGCCAGTTTGAACAGGATGTCCCTCAGTGCCTCCAGTTTTGCAGCTGTGACTCTTAAGTTTTTACTTCCTAGTACTCACAGTGGCATTTATCTGGGGTGGGTTGAGCTGGTTCTGACCAAAGAGTTCACCACATCCGTCACAAATGCTAACCACATCTGACAGTCGGGCCTTATGTTCCAACAAACAAAGTAATGCTTTCATCTACATCCTAAAAATCTAGCTTGCAATTTTGACAAACGCCCCACCGGGAGAGCAAATGCGTTGGACAGCAGAGATGCCATAGCTGAAGTCATCATTTGTTGTTCAAGTATCGAGTTCATCTTTGGAGTTTCAGTGGGAATACAAATTCAACTGTGCCCCCCCACCACCACCACCAGTCACATGCAATGAAGTTTTTACATGTAGCAAAGAAGAGATATGACACCTTGAATGGAACAAGCATCTTGATTTGGAATGGTTCTGATTGATGCTTGTTTAGGCTGACCATCAAACAGGTTCTGCTGTTCATTGAAGTAAACCAGCCTCTGAAAACAGCACCAAAATTGCCTACACTCAATACCACCACTAAGTATCTTATCAAAGGTTTTGTATTAGACCATGTGTATCTGAGAAATACTGAAACCAGATTTATAAAACACCCTTTCCATAGTGTATCTCCTCAGGTGGAGATTGTCAGGAATAAAACTCCCCAGGATCACAGAGCTCTGCTCTTTCTGGAATATTCAACAAACACCAACCAGTTTGCTATTATTGTAGCCAAAATCTCATAATTTGCATTTAACAGATTAGACCTCACCCTGTGTATGCATTCTTCCTTAGTAGTGTTTCAACTCTCCAGTTACCAAAACATGAATTCCTTTGTTCTGCTATCAATTGCAATACACATCTGCCAAAATGCCAACAAACCTATATGGCATGTGCACATAAACTTCAGTGAGCAAACTATCAAAGCCAGATGAGTTGCCTCTTGTACAGTCACTTATCAGTTGTATCACAGTTACAGTTTACAATTTTTCGCAGACACTTCCATATGCCCAAATCCAATTGATAAAAACCACACTACAACATCTATCAGTCAGGGCCTTCATTAGTTGCTCTTTTGAGAGCACACTGAACATCCTTCTGCTTTTTGAGAGACAAAGATATACCACTTTTCTCCTTGCTTGTGCTTGAATAACTTCAAGCAAGTAGACACATGCTTTTGTAACACACTGCTGCCGCATTTACTTTCCTGATTGTATTCAATTTATGTCCAAAAATTGCCTATTTCCAATGATGTCAGTCAAACTGCATCCATTGCAACTAATCTTCTCATTCAGCAAAAAATGAATGTGCAAGTGTTGTTGTTGTTTTTGTTGTTGTTGTTGCTGTTGTTGTTGTTGTTGTTGTTGTTGTTGCCATACTTGTAGCTAGAAATGTTTTCACTAATGTTGCCATCAACAGAAATGTCACTATTTCCTCGCCTCCAAATACGTGTACTTTATTGTAGAATGTTTTTGTTCATTCCTTTTCTTTTATTTTTGGGGGTCTTTTTGTTGGGTTTTTTTTTTTTTTGTTATTTAATTTCTCTAAAGATGTTTTCATTCTGGTTCAAAATGTTGGGAGCATTCTCATTTAAAGAAGCCATATTGTTGACAAATGAAGACGATTACTTTTTGCTTGTTTGTTTTTGTCTATTTTTTTGCAGGTTAAAAATTCTTTTCCCCAAATGGAGGAAAATGATGCAAGCATTAATTAATTACCTTTCTAAGTAGAAATTCTGAAATAAATAAAATATCTTTCCACTTAATTTTTTCCTAGTAAATCCCCAGGTCTAATATATCTGATTGATAGAAACACAACAACAACAACAACAGCAATAATCCTTTCTACGATAAGCACAAGGCCTGAAATTTTCGGGGAAGGGTTAGCTGATTACGTGACCCCCAGCCGATAGGATGAAAGCTATAGATGACCTCAGTGGAATTTGAACTTGGAACATAAAGACAGATGAAATACCACTAAGCATTTTGTCCAGCATTCTAACAATGATGATAATAATAATAATAATGGTGGTGGTGGTGGTGGTGGTGATGGTCGCTCCTGTTGATTTTGATGTATGAGTGTTTGAAGGAGAGGATTTAGAAAAAATAAATAAACAAAAAAGAAAACAGCTTTCAAAGATAAAAGACCCAAAAGAAGCTGCATCTATTTATGATGGTGGTATGATTCTTTATAGGCTTAAGGGTGGATGCACACAAATAATTGCATACAAATAAAGCATGTTGGGGTGGACAAGACAGAATGATACTCTTTTACTTGTTTCAGTCATTTTACTGCGGCCATGCTGGAGCACCGCCTTTAGTCGAGCAAATCGACCCCAGGACTTATTCTTTGTAAGCCTAGTACTTATTCTATCAGTCTCTTTTTGCCGAACCGCTAAGTTACAGGGATGCAAACACACCAGCACAGGTTATCAAGCGATGGTGGGGGGACAAACACAGGCACACAAACATATACACACACACACACACATATATATATATATATATATATATATATATATATATATATATCAGAACACAGCAATGACATCGATTACAGCAACAACAATATGAACACACAAGTTCTTTGACCAACAACCATAATACGTATGTGTTTCACCAAGTGATGGCTTGCACATCCATTTTTTTAAATTTTTATGAGAATGGACAGAAATTCAAAATTTAGAAACAGGAAGCACGTTTCCAGCTTTTCTTCTTTTGCTGGAGCAACCTCCAAGATTGGCACTCAATATGAATTAATCTGGCAGAGAGAGTGTCTGCCTACTAGAGCTGTGTGACAGGGGTAAGTGCATCAGTATGGCAGTCCTTTATCTAACAGCAAGAAGGAAAACATTAAGTTATCTCTTTACCTCAAAAGACAGGATATTTTCTCATGCTACCAAAAGATCCAATGCAGGCAACCATAACCAATGCATGAAGTAATGTAATCATCATGAGTCAATGAAGAAATTACGGAACCAACAAAACCAAAGACCAAGAAACAGACAACCAAGAAGCCAATGAGCCTTCTCCCTATAAAGCTATCCTGTCCTCTTTTGGCAAAGAGAAGGAAATCAACCAAGAACAGAAAAGAGAAACTACCAAGAACAGTGGAAACGGCAAGTATTAATGATAATAAACATTTCTAATTTAAACTTAGAAAGCATGTAACTTAGTGGTTAGGGGTATTTGGTCCATGATAATGAGGTTACAAGTTCAATTCCTAGTGATGCATTGGGTCCTTGAGTCCTTGAGCAATATACTTCATTTCATGTTGTTCCAGTCGATTCAACTGGCAGAAATGAGTAGAACCTGTATTTCAAAGGGCCAGCCTTGTCACACTCTGTGTCATGCTGAATCTCCCTGAAAACTACATTAAGGGTACATGTGTCTGTGGAGTGCTCAGCCACTTGCACATTAGTTTCACAAGCAGGCTGTTCTGTCGATCAGATCAACTGGAACCCTTCTCATCGGAACCAGTTAATTTAGACTCAAAGCCGGTAATTTTGAAGGAATGGGGTTGGTCAGTACCATCAGGTCTCATACTTGTTTGGTACTTTATTTCAGTGACCCCAAGAGAATGAAAGGTAAAGATGATATTGGTGGGATTTGAATTCAGAATGCAAAGGACCAAAACAAATACCACAAAGCATTTATTCCAAATGAAAATAAAAAGATTCCTCCAAAAGGTAGAAAATGGACTGGAGGTGAACATGAATGAAACAAACAAAATGTTAATTGCTTTCACTGCCTGCCAGTCATCACAAATCCACAAGGTGATAAAGCATGCAAAATACAGAATACCTGTGAGAGTTACCTTTATTGGCTATAGATGACTGTATTTAAATCACAACAAAATCATATGTCATTTCTTGCTTGCTCCAACGTTTGAACCATTCATGAGCACTTTCAGAACGAAAGAGTTTTAGTACCTGGATGAAGTTGTGGATCTCATTCAAAATGATCTCATTCAGGAAGTTGTGGATCTCATCCAGGATGTTGTGGATCTCATCCAGGATGTTGTGGAGAGGATTAAAATGGCCTCATTCATGAAGTTTGTCTCATTAAATCATGTACCATTTTTTGTTATATCTGTGTATATATATATTGATTTAATTATTTTGTGTAATTTAAATAAATGTTATACATCTCAACATATTGTATAACCACCTCATTCATTTTTATTTTGCTTTGTTAGTTATCCCCAAATATTTTGTATTACCACTGTACACATTTTTTATTGAATAATTGAATGGGAACTGGTAGCAATAATAAAGGAAAGATTATTATTATTATTATTATTATTATTATTATTATTATTATTATTATTATTGTCATTGTCATTGTCCTTGTTGTTGTTCTGCCTTGTGATGAATGGACATTTTTAACAAAGCCATGAAAATTTGATTTTACTATGTTTGATTTGATGGAAAGGGTATTTTTTTTGATAATTCTTTTGCCAACAAAGGACTTTAGAACATTTGTGCGTCCATCTCATTACTCTGGGGATGATAAAACAAGGTTTCTCCTTGAATATTATTTTATATTTGATATTTGTACAAACATTTGTTTGCTGGTAGTATTCAAGATGGCCACATCAGAGATGCAGAAAGAAATGCTAGCCACAAAAATAGTAGCACAAAAATATTTTGAGATAAAAAAAAAAAGTAGATAAATAATTTTAAAATGAATAAAAACAGGTTTTTTTTAAAAAAAAGTAGTAACAGAGGAAAAAAAAGGATGGTTGTGTAGATAGACATGTTTATAAACACAGACATTCATACTTTAACAAGCACAAATAGGGAAAACAGAAACTTTGAAAACAAAGTTTTCAGAATGAAATATTGATTATGGATCAGCTCTCAGTAAAAAGAAACAAAATGTTGGAGGTATGTTACAAAGGATTGTACCTCCTTTCCTGACAATATCATTAAAGAGAGGGCAAGGAGGAAAGTGATATGCCACTACTTCTTGACAAATGGGAAGAGTTTCCGTATCCACACTCACAGGTGCAGTTATCAGAAATCCTGCCCAATGTTTACGAATATGTTTGTAAACACAGGCATTTTTACTTTAACAATTATAAGTGGCAAACACGATGTATAGTATGATATGTACTCAATGGATGAATGTAGAGTGTATAGAAGTGAGTGTCTGACATATAAGACAACAACAAGGGTTCCATTTGATACAATCAACGGAACAACCTGCTCATGAAATTAACAAGCAAATGGCTGAGTACTCCGCAGACATGTGAACCCAGACAAGGTGGTGAGCTGGTAGAAATGTTAGCATGCTGGGCGAAATGCTTAGCGGTATTTCGTCTGCCGCTATGTTCTGAGTTCGAATTCCGCAGAGGTCAACTTTGCCTTTAATCCTTTCGGGGTCGGTTAAATAAGTACCAGTTACGCACTGAGGTCGACATAATCGACTTAATCCGTTTGTCTGTCCATGTTTGTCCCTTCTGTGTGTAACCCCTTGTGGCCAGTAAAGAAATAAGACATGTGAACCCTTAATGGAAATTCAGTGTCACACAGAATATGACAAGGCTGACTCCTTTGAAATACAGTTACGACTCATTTTTGCCAGCTGGATTGACTGGATCAATGTGAAATAAAGTGTCTTGCTCAAGGACACAATATGCTGCTGAGAATCGAACTCATGACCTTATGATCTTGAGCTGAATACCCTAACCACCAAGCCATATGCCTCTTCTAATAATATTGTATAAGGTACATTAATTCTATGTTATTCTGTTTCTGCCGCACCATAACTTTTTTCCCTTCCCGTGTAAAAATATTGAAGCCAAACAAGCCAAAACAGAAAACCAGGATTTGAAATACCAACCCCATGGCTGGTAATAGGAACCGTTTTATCATTAGAATGGAGCCTCGAGGGCAGATATTTTATACAAACTAAATTTGCATTAAAAAACAATATATGAACCTGAAGACATCCAGTCTTTTTTTTCACCTGTTTGTTTTTTTTTTTGTTTTTTTTATTTTGCCTTCGTTGTGTGTCCATTCTAAGATAAGGGTGTTACTTCAGAACAGTGTGTTCACACTAATCTAATGAAGTTAATCACACAAAATAAAGTTTTTTAAAAAAGTAAGAAAATAATATAAAACAAATCAATAAATAAATGAAAACTACTTGAAAAATCCTAAGTTGGATATTGATTTTCTTGTTCAAGATCTGAAAATATTGTTTGGATCTCTCCTTCAAAGCACCATATTGAAATGGGCTGTGGCCAAGCTATGGAGGTTATAACCCAGAAAAACCGATTCCTCAGTGTCATGATTATCTCTCCCTACCAACTTGCATTTTTTTTTATGTCTTTTATTTAGTTTTTATTCTTTTTCTTAGTGAGAGATCCTTCTAGCTTTGAAACAAAATTAATTTTGCTTTTAATGTCCTGCTGCTAATGGAGAGGAATTTATCAAGCTCTGAGATCATTAATTATGAAAGATGTTGACTAAGAATCAAATTCCAGATGTCAAAGACCTGTCTAAGGCTTCACAGATCTCATTGAATTGTTGATCACCTTGCCCTACCTTTCATCTTCAATCTTTCTTCTTATTCTAACCTTGCCTCCTACAATGACTTCCTAAAGTTGAAGCTTCCAGCTGTGGTTTGCATATTTTATAACAAGCACTACAAGAAGATTTTCAGATCTTAAAATATAAAACTCTTGAAATTCTCTGCCATGCATACTTTTCCTCTTGCTACCTCTGACCACCGAGACTAAGAATAATTGACATTCTGACAGTAAATATCTTAACACATTTATGCTCTTCTGGCAAAGCATGAAAGCCACAACTTCCTTCTTCGACTCCTCTAAAATACTTTATGATTAAAAGACATGGCTGTGTTGCTGAGAATCTCAGTTTGAAATCACATGGTTTCAGGGTCAGTTCCACACTGCTCAGCGCTTTGGGCCAAGTGTCTTTTACTATTGCTTCAGGCCAACCAATGCCTTTTGAATGAATTTTATAGACGGAAACTGTGTTGAAGCCTACGGTGTAAACATATTCTCTTTTTCTCAAAGCACACAAGTAGAGTCATTAGCATGGTGGATAAAATTTTTAGTAATATTTCTTCCAGTTTTACATTCTAAGTTCAAATTCTGCCAAGATCAACTTTGGCTTAATCCTTCCAGGGTGAATAAAATAAAGTACCAGGTAAGCAATAAAGCTGATTTAATTACCTAGCTCCCTCCCCTTAAATTTTTAATCTTAGGTAATCATACACAGTACCATTTCATTTTTTTTTCTAAATCCCTTTACTTTGGAATTTCTTTTCTTGTCTTTTTTTTTAATTTATTTAATTTATTTATTTATTTTCGATTAAACCCCTGAAGGCAAAGCAAAGATTTCCACAAGAAAGAAAATTGGAATTTGAAAATTTTGATGAATTGCCTGTCTTTTTATGGTGACAGAATTAACTCTTCTTCATAACTTTATTTCTTTCAACTTTTCACCTTTTACTTATCTGATTTCAATAAGTACACACAACTTCGACTATAAATAACATAATTCTCAATTGAACGCACTATCGATGCAAATATAGTTTTCCTCTATAACTATGAGTTCCATAGCTACTCTACTGAAGATGTTGGTAGGCACAGGTATGGCTTGATATGTGCAGGCATGCTTACAGATGCAGGTGTGCTTACAGATGCAGGTGTGCTTACAGATGCAGGCAAGGCTTAAGGTTGACTGCATTTACATACTTGAAGTCAGTGTTGGCAGAAATTAAATTAGCTTAAGCGGCGAGATGGCAGAAACGTTAGCACGCCAGGCGAAATACTTAGCGGTATTTCATCTGCCTTTATGTTCTAAGTTCAAATTCTGCCCAGGTCGACTTTGCCTTTTATCCTTTCGGGGGGTCGATTAAATAAGTACCAGTTATGCACTGAGGTCGATGTAATCGACTTAATCCCTTTGTCTGTCCTTGTTTGTCTCCTCTATGTTTAGCCCCTTGTGGGCAATAAAAAAATAAGAAATTAAATCAGCTTGTAAATACATGTTCACTTTACTAAATTTATACTCGGGCTAAGCCCAAACAACCCGAGTGCCAGAGCTGCCACTGATATATATATATATATATATATATATATATATATATATATATATATCAAAAGGATGTTTTGTAACACTATTCCACATATACAAAAACAGCCATGCCAACAATCCAATATACCTCCATCATCAGCTGCCCCACTGATATCATTATGGTTTCGACATATATATATATATGCACACATATATATGAATGTGCGTGCATGTGTTTATATGTTTCTGTGTCTGTATGTGTGTGTGTGTGTGTGTGTGTGTGTGTGTGTGTGTGTGTGTGTATGCCTCCCCGCCACCACCACTACACCACTGGTGTTACTTTGTTTACACCCCACCCATAACTTAATGATTCAATAAAAGAGACTGTTAGATTAAGCACTAGACTTAGAAAAATAATTATTGGGTTGATATGTTTGAGTAAACTTTTCAAGGCTGTGCCCCAGCATGGCCACTATCCAACGACAGAAACAAGTAAAAAAATAAAAGATAAAAGCGAGATTAATTTTTTTTCTACATTTATTTTATTTTTCATCTTACACACACACACAAAAAAAAATTGTCTTTCTGTTTTTTTTTTAAAGACAAAAAACCAAAAGCAGTTGGTTCTCCACAACAACACTTTCACTTCATCCTCTTAAATGGAGTGAAATGAACTTTGTAATTTATCAATAATTAAATTTAAATCATTAAGGCTACAATCTGGCAGAATTCTTAGCATACCAGGCAGCAGAATTCCCTAAGGCATTTCGCCTGTCTTCACATTCTGAATTTAAATTCTGATTAGGTCGACTTTGCCTTGTATCGTTTCAGGGTTGAAGAAATAGGTACCAGTTGAGTACCGGGGTTAATGCAATTGACTTACCCTTCCCCCAAACTTACTGATCTTGTACCAAAATTTGAAACCATTATTATTATTGTTGTTGTTGTTGTTGTTGTTGTGTCTGGGTAGAGTCATTCTCATTTAGTGCCTTATAATTTAACACACTCACCGGTAAAATTTCCACTTATTTCTTTTTTTATTTTTCTAAAATTTTCATTGCATCTCACAACCTCTACAATAGTTTTGGACCCTGTCCATTATTCACACGGTGTTCCTGCTTAGTGGTATTTCGTCTGTCTTCACATTCTGAGTTCAAGTTCTGCTAGAGTTGACTTTCCCTTTCATTCTTTCGGGGGTCGATGAATCAAGTACCAGTGAAACACTGGGGTTGATGTGATGGACTATTTTCCACCCCCCAAAATCTCAGGCCTTGTGCCTTTAGAGGAAAGTATTATTATTATTATTATTATTATTATTATTATTATTATTATTATTATTATTTTATGTTTGACTTTTGTTTTGCATTTGTACAAGTTGGATCCAAGTCTCACCCAGAGACCTCAAGAGACAACAAGTTAGAAGTTCATGTAGGTGTTATGCCTAGGGTACCATATATTTGGATTTGTACAGTTTTGTTCAAGTGAATGTTTAAGAAACCATAAGAAAATTATGTGTTTGCTTTAAAATTTGAGATCACATAGACAGTATTTTACGTAGGATATGGGCAGTTCCCATGAGCACTATCTTTTGAACTTCAGCCATTTTGGGGTTTCCTGGAATCTGATTTAGGTAGTATTATTATTATTATCATTATTATTATTATTATTATTATTATTATTATAACAGTGGCAAGCTGGTAGAATCATTAGCCCACCAGACGAAATGCTCGGCAGTATTTCTTCCATCTTTATATCCTGAGTTCAATTTCCGTTGAGGTCAACTTTGCATTTCATCCCTTCGGGGTCGATAAAATAAGTACCAGTTGAGCACTGGGGTTGATGTTATTGAGACTTACCCGTCCCCAAATTTGTTGCCCTTGTGCCAAAATTTGAAACTAATAATCGTATTTAAATTAATACATTGTGGTATGACGTCAGCAACTGGGGAGCTGACCTCTGACCAGAACCGTGAAGTGACCGAAATGGCGAGCTGACCGGAAGAGGAAGAAGGGCCGAGGGAGCCTCGATCTGGATTTCGTGCCCTTTTCGAATGGGGTTGTTGTGAGGAGAGGACGAGCCAAGCAATCATCTAGGTGTTGGGAGAAGCAGCTGCTATTTCTAGTGTTCTTCGGGTCGGGCGAGCCGCGAGGATTGGATACCGCGGGACAGACTCGTGCAAAGGAAGGAAAACTGAGGTAAGCCGATTACTTCTACTCGCATGCATACACCACATACATACATCACTGGCATGCTTAGCCCTGTTCACAAGTTGAGGTATATTAGACATGAAGTCTAATATACCTCAACGGGGACATAAACAACACACCAGCATCGGTTGTCAAGCAATGCTAGGGGGACAAACACAGACACACAAACACACACACACACATACACACATATATATATATATACATATATACAACGGGCTTCTTTCAGGTTCCGTCTACCAAATCCACTCACAAGGCTTTAGTCAGCCCGAGGCTATAGTAGAAGACACTTGCCCAAGGTGCCATGCAGTGGGACTGAACCCAGAACCATGTAGTTCGTAAGCAAGCTACTTACCGCACAGCCACTCCTGCGTTGTTGATCGTATGCAAAGCCTGTTTTTACCTCTTGGAAGAAGTGGCCCATAATAATCTGGCCTTTGTCTTTTGACCTGTCTAGGGTGAGCAGTCCTACCTGGAGCCCTAGATCTCTGCTGGCATAGCACTCAGAGTAATTGAAGCACGGAAGCTATCACATCACAACAAGGACTGGACCTTGTTATGGAATACACTGCCCAGGACTGATGTTTTATTTTATTGATCCCAGAAGAATCAAAGACAAAGATGATTTCCCATCAGGGATTGAAATCAGAACATGAAGAATCAAAAGAAATACTGCTGGACATTTCGTCTGACACTCTTATCATTTTGCTAGTCTGTGCCGTCTGAATCTAATGTACACCACTGATTATAAAAACAACTCTGATAACTGTTACATAGTGTTCGTAACAACAAGTGACACATCTCAAATAATTGTGACAGATCTTCTCTGGTGGCTGTCACACTAGAATATTCACATGGTAATATCAAATAAACTTTCTTCTTTTATCTTATATTTCATATCCCAATCTGTATATTTTATACCAATCCGTTCTTTCTTCTTTCGCTGTGAGGCAAAACTAAAGCAACCAACCTCAAGAAGGGTAATTGATAAGGCCAGTGTTTGAAGAAAACTTTACAAGATATCAGCTATCTAAAAACATACTTGATTAATTCAAATTTTATTCTCATTTTACAATTTCTTACTGAAGAAGTAAATTTGCATTTCATTCTTCAAAGTCTTTTTCTCTGTTGAGATCATAGAAGATGTTTTTATGTTAGAATTTGTACCAGCTCAAATTGCTTTGGAAATTTTTTTAATTTTTTTTTTTATATAAGCTTAAACCTCCGCTCTGCAAGATAATTTGAAGCAAAAAGAAAAAAAAAATTCTTATTCTTTAATTTTCTTTCATATTTCTTTCTTTATTTATTTTTTTCCTTATCTGTTTTGCTTAGTTATTTGGTTGGTGATGTTTTTGTTGTTGGTCTTCTCAGTTTCAAATATTTGGTTTTTACTTAATATATTGCTATTCAACTTGTAGTCTTGCAATGTTTAAACTATTTAATATACTGCTATTCAACTTTTAGTTTTGTAATATATATAAATTTATATATATATATATATATATATATATATATATATATATATATATATATATACATACATACATATATATATATATATATATATAGATATATATATATATATATATATATATATATATATATATATATATATACACACACACATACAAACACACTCCTATATAAATGTCTTTTTGGAGATATATGTATGTATGTATGTATGTATATATAAGCATGCATACACACACACATACACACATACACAAATAAAGAGAGACAAAGAGGAGGAAAACTGTCTCATGACTTCATGCACACGCATACATACACACACACATACACACACACACATGCACACACACTTTTACTTCAGTTACACATCTGCACACCGTAGTACAACACTGTTTAATCAAATTGAAGTAATGAAGACATATTAATTCTGTATGAATTTCTGTTGTTGTTTAGTTCCAAGCCAGCTCTCATCAAACAAACGTATGATCAGAAGACATTCTAGTCATGACCATCCTGTCATCTGCCTTTCTTTTTCTGTTTTGTTTCTCTTTACAAAATACATATTACTCAATGCATTCTTTGCTTTGTTTTCAAAGAAAGGCATTTCATTAAAACACCTCTTCCCATAATATGTCTAATAGATAAGTTACAGGTTAAACTGTGCTGGAGATTTCTAAATAGAATGAAATGGTGCTATACATGATTACCACTAACCAGATCTTGCAACGGTTTTGTAATAGATAAAAAACATTAAATATGCAAACACTATGCATCTTCTTTTTAGTCCTTAATTTCTAATTCAGATTTCTAATTCTGCCCCATATTGTGAGGGGATGGTCATCTCCTTTTATTTAATTACCATATCTACATGAAACCACATGTATCATTATTTCATATGGAGTGTAAGTAACATTTGACTACTATTTCTAAACAAGTTAAATAACTGATTCCATAGAACAGCAGAAGTATGTAACTTGGACAGTGGTGCATCCTTGAAAGTGTTGTGAACTTATGGTAGATGTCAATGGAGTGCTGAGGGGCATTGAGTGTTTGGAGAGGTTGTGACTTTCTTAGGAGTAAAATATTTAAGACTTTCCTCACCAAGCTCACATAAATATCTAAAACAAAGACACAAAGGCACATGCTTAATATAATATTTTAAGAAAATATGGATCATAAGACATTAGCTTCTGTTCCATTGAAGTAATCTGTTTGTTTTTTACCTCTTTCTTGCAAAATATCTGTAGATAAACCTTTTGTAACTATTTAGTCTCAAGAATGTGAACATTAGTTACAGTTCAAATCCGTCCATTTGGGTATGAGATATTTATCCACCATGTTTATGTCATGCACAACATTCCCTAGGTCTGACAACCACCATATACCCCCCCCCCCAAATCATTGTGCACGAGTTGTTGGAGGATGTGAACATCAGTTACAGTTCAGATCAGTCCATTCTCACTGAAGATTTAGGTATGAGATGTGTGTCTGCAAAGTTTGTGTCAAGCACAATGTTCCCCAGGTCTGACAACAACCATTTTCCCCAGATCTTACCCCTTCTAAGTTTTCCCTCTTTCCAAAAATCAAGTCCCACTTGAAAGGAACAAAATTGCAAGACATCAAGGAAGTCCAAGAGAATGCAACAAGGCAGCTGCCTGCTATCCCCAAAAAGGAGTTCCAGGAATGCTTCCGTTATTGGAAACAACACTAGATAAGACATCTGGTTCCAGAAGGGGATTACTTCAAAGGAGATTAAATACCAAATTGATTCCTGTTGTAGTTTTCTTTTTACAGCACCAGTCCTGATATTTTGGGATCAGACATCATACACACTCACATATATAATGAGCTTCCACACAGTTTCCATCAACTAAATTCATTACGAGGCATTGGCTGACCCAGAGGGATTGAACCCAAAACCCAAAACCACATGGCTGCAAAGCGAGCATCTTAACCATACAGCCATACGTGCACCTAACACTGAAATATAATCACGTTAATTAACTTGGATTATTTTGGATAAATTGCTTCAGAAAGATGCTCATTATTTTCTTCAGATGTTTTGGGAATGTTGGTTCACTTTGGAATTGTTCCATTGAAGCCATTCAAGGAATGGTTCAACTTCATAAAACTGTGCAAAAATATATAAATAATGAAATGAATAAATAAATAAATAGATAAATAAATAGATAAATAAATAAATAAATAAATAAATATAAAGGTTAAAATAAAATTTTACACTTACATCTTTATGTTTACTGGAAAAAAAACAGTTTTCCTTTTCTCAGTCAAATACTGTATAAATTTACATAATTAATGTAAATAAATTAGTTTTCTAATCAGTAATTATTCAAAAGTCTGTTGCAGAGCTTTGAGGGTCTACATTCTTTTTATTTAGTTATTTATTTATTTATTTATTTATTTATATTTTCTTTTTTTCCACTTGTCAGTAAGAAATTTCAACAATATTTGCATTGTCTGTGATTTTCTTCTTAAAAGCATACACCTTCTAGAAAATATTTCAGCTACTTAGGTGCCTGGTATTTACAAGTCAAAATAGATTCTTTTATTCTTTTACTCTTTTATATGTTTCAGTCATTTTGACTGCGGCCAAGCTGGAGCACCGTCAAGCAAATCGACCCCAGGACTTATTCTTTGTAAGCTTAGTACTTATTCTATCGGTCTCTTTTGCTGAACCGCTAAGTTACGGGGACATAAACACCCCAGCATCAGTTCTCAAGTGATGTTGGGGGGACAAACACAGACATACAAACATGCACACACACATATAAATATACGATGGGCTTCTTTCAGTTTCCGTCTACCAAGTTCACTCACAAGGCTTTGGTCGGCCCGAGGCTATAGTAGAAGACACTTGCCCAAGGTGCCACGCAGTGGGTCTAAATCCAGAATCGTGTGGTTGGTAAGCAAGCTACTTACCACACAGCCACTCCTGCGCCTACATTGGTGGCAAAGACTAAATAACAAACTCTCAGTAAAAAAGTACTTTATGTTTTTTTTTAAATTTTTTGTACCGGTTTTTGAGTAAAAGCATTTTAGCAAAAAAAGGCTGATATATTTCTCAAATCAGGAAATACATACCACTGAGTGTGTGTGTGTGTGTGTGTGTTTTATTGTTTGCTTACGTCCAACTTAGAACATAGAATAAATGTCGATGTAATATTATTGCCTGGTCATCATAAAGAATCACAGAAGAGAACGTTGTGCTAACGTTGTTGTTGTTGTTGTTGTTGTTGTTGTCGTTGAAGGATGACTAAGAAAGAAATAATGATTATTATCTTAAACCAACATTTCTATTCTACTTAATTGACTACGAGAAGGTTGTTTAGATAAGTTGGAGAAAAGTTCAGTCGAGATGAACATAAAGATGAATATATTGATAATTATACAAGTATATCTCTACTCCGTCTGTTTGTACATAAGACGTATATACATATATATATATATATATATATATATATATATATATATATATATATATATATATATATACATATACATACATATATACATATATGTATACATATATATAGATATATATATATAATTATGTGTTTGCTAAATATATGTGTGGGCATGTATATGTATATATAATATATATATCTGTGTATATATATATATATATATATATATATATATATATATATACATACATACATATATATATATATACACACACACACATTTTCACATACATACACACACATGCAGATATTATTATGGTATGTTACTATACAGTTATATATATATATATGTATGTATGTGTATATATATTTATATATAGAGAGAGAGGAAGAGACAGACAGACAGAAAGATAGACATACAGACAGAGACAGAGAGATAGAGAGATACTTTTCTACTTTAGGCACAAAGCCTGAAATTTGGGGGCAGGGGGCCAGTTGATTATATCAGCTCCAGTATGTAACTGGTACTTAATTTATTGACCCCAAAAGGATGAAAGGCAAAGTCGAACTCAGTGGAATTTGGACTCAGAATGTAAAGACAGACGAAATACCACTAAGCATTTCACCTGGTGTGCTAACGTTTCTGTCTGCTCACCACCTGAAGATATATATATATATATATATATATATATATATATATATATATATATATATATATATATATATATATATATATATATATATACATGTATATATACACATACACATATATATATCATATATTTATATGCACATGTATATATGTACACATAAGGTGGCGAGCTAGCAGAAACGTTAGCACGCCGGGCGAAATGCTTAGCGGTATTACGTTCTGAGTTCAAATTCTGCCGAGGTCGACTTTGCCTTTCATCCTTTCGGGGTCGATTAAATAAGTACCAGTTACGCACTGGGGTCGATATAATCGACTTAATCCGTTTGTCTGTCTTTGTTTGTCCCCTCTGTGTGTAGCCCCTTGTGGGTAGTAAAGAAATAACACATGTATCTATGTATGTATATATGGTCGTGTCTGTAGTATGTATGTGAGTGAGAAATGTAATGACAGCAAATGTGGATTGAAGGTGGCGGTAAGAGAATGTCTTCTAATGGCCTAGACATTATACAAACCTCTGATCCTAATAAGACATTTCTCAGGCGATGTTAAAGTCAAAACTAAGTTATAAAAAAATTTATGAATGTTCGAGAATGTTTCATCTGTATGTTGGTGTGAATTTAGAAATGGGTCTTTGATGTTAACTGATATTTTATTGCAACCACTACAAGATAAGATTATCTGTAATATATGTTGGAAGGTATGTTGTTTATCTGCATTGGTAGTTGAGGACTTGGTGTTGTGATATGCCCAAATATGGTAATGTGAGACACAAAGCAATGCTTAAATCTAAACAATGAATCCAGATGTTCAAGGATGTAGAATCTATTCCAAATGATGATCACTCTTAATGTCTTTGAGTTGCAAACAATTCTATATAGAATACATAAATTTACATAGGACAAGGTAGAATGGTTAGCATTAGGAAGGGCTTCCAGTTGTAGAAACTGTGCCAAATCTGACACTAAAGTTTGGCACAACTCTGCAGCTCTCTGGATGCTGTCAGAACACTCAACCCATACTAGCATGGAAAACGGATGTTGAATGATGATGGTGATGATGTTGAATGATGATGATGATGAAGACGACATGTTCAATAGAATTTTTATGCTTTCTTGGGGAGTTACTGAATGGCCTTTTTGTGATGTAGTTAAATAAGAGTGATGAAAATTTGGGTATGTTTTATTATCCTACACATGCCCAAACTGGTTGGAAGGAGATGACTGCTTGGTCATGATTGATGTGCTCTTAACTCAGAATGTTGCTCTACATTCTGTCATGCCCATGGCTAAAGGGCATTGAATTGTGTGCTGATAACATTCTGATTTAAACAATCAAGTGACATGAATATGAAGACAACAACAAGTGATTTACTTAGTGAAGATGTATCTGTTAAATTTGCTCTTCTGGTATAACTTGGAGAGTGGCCATTTTTCCTCTGGTGTTTCAGGAGATGGAGTAAGAAAAGAAAGGTGAGGAAGCTATGTTATCAAAGTCTAACAATTAGTTGTTCTGACTGAAAGATTTTGGAGTGTTGTACAGGAGTTGCAAACTATTTTAGCATGAATAAACGATGAAGGATGTCCATGGTGTGGTTTGGATAAATAAAAGTGTAAAGTAGGCTGCCTGCGTTTAAATCGACCAATACTTTTATTCTTGTTAAATTGAATAAATCGATCATAATAGATCAATAGTAATAAAGTTGTTACAAAGTTGAAATCACAGTTAAAAGTGTCCAACTAAATGTATTGTAAAGAAATTGGTTTTATTACAAAATATTCACAGCATAATTTAGTGGTAAGCAAAAATAAAAACTAAGTTATGACATGACATGGTCTAGAATATGTGAGTCTGTGATAGCATGTATGTGTCTGTCTTTCCATATGTCTACCATAACCTGCACATACATATTTATATATAGGTATGTATATTGTTGATGTTCTTGGAATTCAGAACCTTTAAGAGCTTTCAAAAGAATTTAGTTTTAATGGTTGAACTCAGAGTAGAAAAGCTATGAATAATAGCACATAGATATTAGGTTTGGAAAGGAAAAGTTCAAGGCCCATGGGACTCAAACCCACATCTCACATAAACTGAATATTTAATTCTTTATTGCCAACAAGAGGCTAAACATAGAGGGGACAAACAAGGACAGACAAAGGGACTAAGTCGATTACATTGACCCAGTGCATAACTGGTACTTGTTTAATTATTTTAAAAGTTATTTGAAACAATGGCAGTGTATTCTAATGGAAAATAATGGGCAAAGTTTAATCTTCCTAAATTTGGACTTTGACTCAAGCTAACATCCAGCCATCCTCATGGGAACAAATTGCCATGGATAGGACAGTCTGCAGGACTGCTATCTGCAATGGAGCCAGCTCCTTCGAGCAGAACAGATAACAGAATGAGGAGGCAAAACACAGGAGAAGAAAGGGGTATCTTCAACATTCTTGACCTACACTGACCATCCTGTGTGAGTTCTGCCCACGACTCATTCACCACCGATTCAGACTCCAAAGTCACTTTCGGCACAAGCATCATCCGAGGAGACTGGATGGAAACTGACAAACCCAGTGCTCGGATACGAGCTGGAGCCGACTTAATGGGCAAAGTTTAACCTTGTTAAATTTAAATTTGAATCTCAAAACAAGAGATGCATCTCAATAAAATAACATCTTTTTACTGCTTTGTCCATTCTGACCATCCTTAGATTTTCAATAAATCGGCACTGATGCCTGAGAAAAGACTAAAAGCAGACAAAGTTACTTCAATAAGACAGAGGAATTTGCAATCATAAACAAAGAGATTTGAGATATTTCTAGTTTTGATGAATACTTTATCTGTTTCGCTGTTTTTCTATCAGATCACATCTGGGTTAATAGTGTCATGCATAATGAAATAACTAAGCATAAAATAAGTTTTGTGGAAAATGGTTTTAGTTTTTTTTCTTCTTCACTGTTTTCCTAGTAATGTGGTTACCTGGAAAGAATATAAAATTCACTCAAACTTTGTTTGTAAGATAATCATTTTTTTGCAAAGTATATTTTTAGATATCCATTTGTTACGGAAAATGGACAGCTAAATTTGGCTGTATGGTAGTTTTCATAGAATCTAGAAGCCTGGAGTCTTGCAGATTAAATATTATACTCAATGTTGTAATTCTAAAAGCACAATCTTCACTAAGTATAGTAATAATGGAACTGAGGCTAGTGATGATGTCAGCGGCAGCAATTTTCCACGGTCACTCGCTATAAATAATAAACAATACCAAATGTGTGTTTTATATTAACGACAAGTGAGAGGGGAGGTGAAAGGTCACCTACCTCCTGTCTGCACTTTTTTTTTTTAATTTGATTCTTTTTACATCAATCAGTATTGCAGTAAAGTGGAGCTTTTCAACCAATCTTTGAATGTTAATTGTTCATTTATGAATATTAATTACTTTGAGTTTCAAGCTATTTTTTTTTTTTAACCTTACACAGAATGGTTATCATCATCATCACCATCACCATCATCATCATTATCGCCTTTGTCGTCATCGTCAACATCATCATCATCGTCGTCGTCATTGTCATCAGCATCAGGATCATCGTTGTCATTGTCGTCGTCATCATCATCATCATCATTGTCATCAGCATCATCATTATCATCATCGTCATCATCATCATCGTCGTCATCATCATCATCATCATCATCATCATTGTCATCAGCATCATCATTATCATCATCGTCATCGTCATCATCATCATCATCACCACCACCACCATCATCATCATCATCATTGCCATTGTCATCAGCATAGTCTGCATTATATTCTATATTGTTCGAGTAGCTTTCCAAGTGGACAGCTATCGTATTTCATCTTTACAACTACAACAGTTGGATGGGATGTTGCAAATATAAACATACTATAACATTATCATCATCATCATCGTTGTTGTTGTTGTCGTCATAATCATCGTCATCGTCGTCGTCATTGTCATCATCACCATCATCATTTAACACTCGCTTTCCCATGCTTACATGAGTCAGATTGAATTTGATGAGACAGATGTTTCTACAGCTGGATGCTCTTCTTGTCACCAACCCTCATCAGTTTCCGAGCAAGATTAAAACTTCCCTGTGACTCAGAAATGTTGTCATGGAAGACTGATAACGAGCAGCCTCGTTTGTATGATGGCAATCTATGCTCATTTACAAGCACCACAAGATGTCATGACAAAACTATACACACACACACACACACACACACACATAGTAATAAAATTGATTAAAATAGTGTAGCAAACTTACCATAGAAAATAGGAATTATGTACATTATTTACATTATTTACATTTGATGGATATTTGTCCTCAGAGATAGAAGCAGTATACGAACCAAAATGTATTACTTCTGGCCACTTTATTGTGGCTGTCCTCTAAGACAGGGATTTTCAAACTTTTTGACTTGCGGACCCCTTTATATTTCAGGCTCTACCTTAGGGACCTCCTTATAAATGCTTATGAAATTTATACATAAATATTTGCTTAAAATAACATATATTTTTACATTTGTTTATTTAACAGTATTTAACAAATAGGTTTATTGTCAATTAAAAGATTTCGATTAAAAACCATATATAAAATCAAATTGCCCATAAAAAGTTTTTGCTGTTCATGGACCCCCTGTCTTGTCCTTGCGGACCCCCTGTCTTGTCCTTGCGGACCCCCTGTCTTGTCCTTGCGGACCCCCTGTCTTGTCCTTGCGGACCCCCTGTCTTGTCCTTGCGGACCCCCTGTCTTGTCCTTGCCGACCCCCTGTCTTGTCCTTGCCGACCCCCTGTCTTGTCCTTGCCGACCCCCTGTCTTGTCCTTGCGGACCCCCTGTGGTCCGCGGACCACAGTTTAAAAACCACTGATTTAGTGCAGGTCTCACACCCAATATTTATCACAAGTGGGAGATAACTCCTACTACCCTAGCTTCAAGACCAGCAGATCACATGGTTTTGATTTGTATTGAATCTCCTCAATGGTGGATACATGTTGCCAAGCATAGCAGCTGTTTAACCTCATTTGCAGTATATAGAAAACACAGTGTCATAGAATCCCTGATTTACTATAACTAAACATGTAAACTATCACAAAATAAGAACATATTTATGCTCTATGGCAATCATGTATTTGAGAATAGAAACATTATTTCTTTGGTTATTTTTTTCTCTCTAATAATCAATTACTTAATTTCTATCTTTCTTCAGATCAAGTGTTTCCAAACTTTACTGCCACAAACTAAACCCACTAGGATACAAAACATCCCACATTTATTAATCAGTTAATTGTTTTGTCAGGGTATTTAAATATAATTATATTAAACTTAATTCTCACAGCTTAGTGTCAGTCCAGCTGAGAGAATTATTTATAAGTTTTCTCTTTAAATTTACAGCAGTTTCCGATTACAAACGCTTTTCTAATCTTTTATTTATGTTCACATTCCTGTTATTGTTGATATAGTCCACATTATATTGTATATTGTTCAAGTAGCTTTCCAAGTGGACAGCTATCATGTTTCATCTTTACAACTATGACAACAGTTATATGGGGTGTTGCAAATATAAACATACTCTAGCATCCTGCTGTTCATCATCATCATCTCATCAACATTTGATGTCTGTTTTCTATGCTGGCATGGGTTGGACAGCATGACAGGAACTGGCATGGCAGGAACTGACAATAGCAGGGCCTGCACCAACTTCAATAAGTTTTTATTGGTTTTGTAGCTACAGCTGGATGCCCTTCCTAATGCCAACCACTCCACAGTGTACTGGGTGCTTTTTTTACATGACACCAGCAACAGTGCCTTTTATGTGGCACCATCACCAGTGCTTTTTATGTGGCACCAGCACCCACATCAAGGCTTTCTATGTTACACCTTGGTTTTAGGATCTCAATTCTGTTGTGGTGGGCAGGTTTTCTCAAGATCATCAATTAAATTTGGTGATAAACTGAATTTTTAACCAAGTGAGAGCAGGTATGAACCAATGAGGGAAATAGGTGTGGGAGCCATTTACCCTCAGGGAAAATTTTGCCTGTACTTGCTTACTTACTTATGACAGCCCATCAAAGGAGATGCCAGCATCAATCCAAGATGTTCATCCTCCTCCACCTCCAGCACATTGTTTTGTCATGGGAGCAGACATGGCTGACAAGACCAATAGAAGATAGACAGATTCTGTGGCACCGAGGACACTGAAAGTGTCTCCCAACAGCAGCTACAGGGGGTTGATGATGATGATGTCTCCTTCTCTCTTCATGCAGTCTCCTAGATTATTCAGTTTCAAAGCGCTCTACTCCAACATCATACAGGGACCTCCATGCCTTCTGATTAACAGCCAGAGGCTCCAACCAATTGGAAGGGACACAACAATAAATGAGAGATGAACTGAGATGAAAAGGAAGTTTTGAACATTCATTAGATGCACTTTCAGTCTCGATCTTGCTGAAGAGTACCATCTCTGTTGGAGCCAGTTACCAAGCATCTAAATTTGGCCCCTAATGTGCTTTGTAAAGGTCTATGGTTGTGTGTGTGTGTGTGTGTGAGTAAGGAGTCTACTTTGTAACAACATAGTTTTGGGTTCAGTTCCACTATACAGTAACTTGGAAAAATTATGTTTAAAACTTGATGGAATGTTGGATATACATGGATTTTTCAAAGAATTCTAAGAATTGCTTAACTGTTATGCTAACTCATTCGAAGTACCAACTTTTCAATACATCCATATGTATATATATACATACATACACATACATGAGTACATACATGAACATGCATCCATACATGCACGCACACATACATGCATACAGACATACATGCATGCACACATACACACACACATACATACATACACATACATACGTGTGTACGTACATACGTGTGTACGTACATACGTACACATATATACACACACACATATACATACATATACCTACATGAACATGCATCCATACATACACACATACATGCATGCATACATACATACATACGTACGTACGTACGTACATACATATTTATATGTATGATGGTGTGCAATGAGGCTTGAAACTATGAAGGTTTGAAAACAAACTTTTTAATCCAAGAGCAACTTCTTTCATGACAAGAAATTCGTGGACTATTAACTTCATCTTTAGAAATATAAATATTTTAATGTGTTCATCTACATTGCATTGTGATTATCTTGATCTTCAATCATCATCTGACATCTTTTTCTGAACTCTCTACGTTCAAACTCAGTGGAGGCGCAATGGCCCAATGGTTAGATCACGGATTCCCAGACCGGACGTTGTGAGTGTTTATTGAGCGAAAACACCTAAAGCTCCACGAGGCTCCGGCAGGGGATGGTGGCGAACCCTGCTGTACTCTTCCACCACAACTTTCTGTCACTCTTTCTTCCTGTTTCTGTTGTACCTGTATTTCAAAGGGCCAGCCTTGTCACACTGTGTCACGCTGAATATCCCCGAGAACTACGTTAAGGGTACACGTGTCTGTGGAGTGCTCAGCCACTTGCACGTTAATTTCACGAGCAGGCTGTTTTGTTGATCGAATCAACTGGAAACCTCGATCGGTCTTTTTTTTTGCCGAACCGCTAAGTAATGGGGACGTAAACACACCAGCATCGATTGTCAAGCGATGCTGGATGGGGGGGACAAACATACACACACACATATATATACATATATGACGGGCTTCTTCCAGTTTCCGTCTACCAAATCCACTCACAAGGCTTTGGTTGGCCCGAGGCTATAGTAGAAGACACTTGCCGAAGGTGCCATGCAGTGGGACTGAACCCGGGACCATGTGGTTGGTAAGCAAGCTACTTACCACACAACCACTCCTGCATGCTATATTTATTTATGTATGTATGTGTGTGTGTGTATGTATGTGTGTGTGTATATATATATATATATATATATATATATATATATATATATATATATATATCGTCATTGTCGTAGTTTAACATTCGCTTTCCATGCTGGCATGAGTTGGAGGGTTTGACTGAGAACTGGTTCGCTGGGAGTCTGCACCAGGCTCCAATCTGATTTGCCCATCCAAACGTCAACCACTCCGAGAGTGTAGTGGGTGCTTTTTATGTGCCACCGGCACAGGTGCCAATCAGGTAACACTGGCATCGCCCACACTCGAACGGTGTTTCTTATGTGCCACCAGCACAGGTGCCAGTCAGGCAGCACTGGCGTCGGCCACAACTACAATTTCACTCTGTTCAACAGATCTTCACAAGCACAGCATATCGCCCAATGATTGAAGGGTGCTTTTAAATGGGAGACCGACATTAAATGATGATAATATGTGGTTGAGAAATTTACTTCCAACCTTCTTTGGCAAGTGTCTTCTACTATATCCTCAGGGTGACTAAAGTTAAGAGAAACTTAGTTGCTTTCTCTAGCAAATCAAGTAACCACATAGAACTTTCATTCACTGGTTTTCTCTCAGGATTTATAAAACTGAAATTGTTTAACATCAAGATTAGAAAATCTTTTATGTATTGAATAAACTAGGCCCTTTGAGACGAATTGTAGCAAGGGATACAAAAATTTCTTTTAGGGCCCTTTTCTTTTCTATGAAAGCTAATCTTCAATATATGCAAACCATTTCTGATCCTTGAAAATTCCCTCTCTGTCCACCCTGCCCCTTTCACATAAGTCTTGGAATCAAGTCAATTACATGCTCTACAGTATATTACATAATTTTCTGCAATTTTATATATTTATTATTTTTTCTTTCTTTTCAGTATCATTTCTACTGAAGTTTTCTCGACTCACTACCGATATTATTATATTTCTCTTGAGAATCTTCTTTCATTTCCTGTCGTAACCTTTCAACCTCAATTCTCGTAATTAAACATTAATTCAACTAAAACTTCGACTATCACCTTTGCACTGGCATCACAAGGAATCACCAAACATTTATTACATCTGTAACCCTTGACATGATCTCAACACAACCTTCACTGCCAAGCATTCAACAATATCGCATTACTCAAAGTAAAACAAAACAAAACCAAAATAAAAAATACATACATATATATATATATATATATATCTATGTACACAATTCCCAGCATCAATTTCTATTAAAGATGACCAAGCTTTTATCAGGAACGGTTAGCTTGGTCAGATTCTTGCACATTAATAAGAATAAAGAAGCAATAATTTGACTGATTTTGTGGAATTGGCTGATGAAAGGCCAACTTATTCTCAATTTTCATGCAGTATTATCATAGAACTAACAATAAAACATTGGTATTTATAAAGATCCAATTGGAAAATAACCAAATTCTGTCTGAAGAAATAGCAGTGTTAACGTTATTCTGGAGAAAAATAATACATTTTCAACCTGATAACAGTGTACACTTATTCAGAAAATGGTGACAATAACTCCAAGTAATGGCTGAAATATTATAATTTGTATTCTTTTATTCTTTCATTTGTTTCGGTCATGCTGGAGCACCGCCTTTAGTTGAACAAATCGATGCCAGGACTTATTCTTTGTAAGCCTAATACTTATTCTATCAGTCTCTTTTGCTGAACCGTGAAGTTACGGGGACTTAAACACACCAACATCAGTTGTCAAGCGATGTTGGGGGGGGGGGGGGACAAACACAGAGACACAAATACATACACACACACACAAACACGACAGGCTTCTTTCAGTTTCCGTCTACCAAATACACTCACATTCGTAAACACCAACTCGAGGAATACTGGTGGAATATTCCCGTCAAAACTTCTGTCAAATGTAAACATAACAGGCTGGATATTGTTATTTGGGACAGAGAGGCAAAGGTATGTGCCATCATAGAGGTCAGCTGCCCTGTAGATATAAATATCTCTTTGAAAATCAAAGAAAAAGAGGATATCTATGGACAACTGCTTCGAAACCTTCAGCTTCTATATCCAGACTATGAAGTCATATTCACATTTTAAGGCAGCTAGCTGGCAGAAACGTTAGCGCACCGGGTGAAATGCTTAGTGGTATTTAGCCTGCCGTTACGTTCTGAGCTCAAATTCTGCCGAGGTCAACTTTGCCTTTTATCCTTTTGGGGTTGATAAATAAAGTACCAGTTACGCACTGGGGTCGATGTAATCAGCTGAATTCCTTTGTCTGTCCGTGTTTGTTCCCTCTATAATTAACCCCTTGTGGGCAATAAAGAAATATATATATTCATATTCATACCAATAATAATTGGAGCACTAAGTTTTGTTAGTAAATGCTTAAAGGAGAATCTAGATAAACTGGGATTTTCAGAAAGAGAAATTGACCGGCTAATTTGTACATTACAAGTACAATCTGTGAGTGGAACAGTAAAAATATGCAAGACTTTTCTCAAGTTCCAAATGTGAATTTGTCTGAGTTAACTACATCCCAAAGATGAAGCCTTGTATCTTTGTTGGAAATTGGCTCCCTCCTCAGTGGAAGATTTATAATAATTAAAAGATAGAAGAGACATACGTACATAATGAACTTCCACAGTTTCTGTTTATCAGATTGACTCACAAGGCATTGCTCTGCCTGGGACTATATCATAGGAGATACCTACCCAAGGTGCTTGCACAGTGAGACTGAACTTAAGACCACTTGGTTGCAAAGCAAGCTGCTTAACCACACAACCATACCAGAAGAATTTATTAAAATGGCTATGTCATTATTTAACCAGCATTTAGAATATTAAATAACATAGAATTTTGATGGAAGATTTTAATTAGGTTCCCTTTAAAACAGAATTTGTATCGTAGGACTACGGGCAGTTTCAGGCAAGTTGATATTAAACGAGATAAATCTCTTTCCTCAACGTTGTAATTTCAAATCATTCTAGGAACAGTTTTGTCTGTAATTCCTCTAGTCTTGATAAAATAAATACACATCAATATATATATTGGTGCTTAGTCAGTTCAATATAACTTGCCCTGTAAAAATGGTTATGCTTAGCCAATGATAAATTATAGGATTTGGAAAACAGCTTATAATAATTTCTCTCAGCTTTTCTAACCATCAGCTGTTGTTTGACTATTACTTGTTGCATTGAAGATATTTATTAAACTGACCCCCACCCCCACCACCTTCTCCCCACCTCTCTCTCTCGCACCAATTTCTATGCATACAACTTATTTTAGCTCTTTTATTCTTCCCAAGCCAACACTGCTAGCAAGGAGGCTGAACCGTTTGTCCTTCTAAACAGTCTACAAAGAGAATGAATATTGATTTGGGTGAAATAGTTGTCCTCAACACTCTCAGAGAAAACAGCATGTATTCAAAGTAGTATGAAGTCCCAAATGCCTTCTGACATTCCTAGCAGCATCTGCTTAAAATGTGGAAGACACTAGCAAATGTCATTGTCGATATTAGTCCAAACAAAGCATGACAATATTAACTTCTATATAGATCTGATGCTTGGATGCTACAAACAATGGATTACATCAAAAATCTCATGACCATGCTTTATTCCTTAATGTAATGATTAAATTTTTGCTGGTGATGTAATATGCAAATCAGTTCTCACAAACTCTTTATGTAAGCCAAGATTGCCTGCCTCCTGCTTGGCACAGCTGCGCCAACAGTGGTGCCATTTCCTACAAACAGTACAGGACTGCAGGAATACAAAGAAAATGTGAACCATGCAAGTTCAGAGCCAACTCTTTGCCTTCGGTCCCAATGGATCATCAATGCACAACCTATGGCAGATCCTTCCCAGCTATGAGGGTCCATCACAGGGGTTCACAGGTAAAAAATGGTTGAGAATTACTGATCTATTCTAATGCATCTACTCTAGGATTAAATGTGAAGGATTGCTCATCCAACTTCACTTCCACTTTCCAGAAGTCATCATCATCATCGTTTAATGTCCATCTTCCATGCTGGCATGGGTTGGATGGTTTGACTGGGGACTGGCAAGCCAAGAGGCTGCACCAGGCTCCAATCTGATCTAACAATGTTTCTACAGCTAGATGCCCTTCCTAACGCCAACCACTCCAAGAGTGTAGTGAGTGCTTTTTACGTGTGACCAGTACAGGAGCCAGTCAGGCGACACTGGCATCGGCCATGTTCGGATGGTGCTTTTTACATGCTACCAGCACAGGAGCCAGTCAGGGCGGGGGTAGCTGGCATTGACCACATTCGGATGGTGCTTTTTACATTCCACTGGCACAGGAGCTAGTCAGAGCGAGCCTGGGTCAGCTGGCATTGACCACATTCGGATGGTGCTTTTTACATGTTACCGGCACAGGGAGCCAGTCAGGTGGTACTGGCAATGTCCCACGCATGAATGGTGCTTATTGTGTGCCACCAGCATGAGTGCCAGTCAGGAGGCACTGGCATCAGCCACAACTACAATTTCCATTTGATTTTGATTTTACTTGACTCAATAGATCTCCTCAAGCACAGCATGTCGCCTGATGATTCAAGTGAACAGGATAATTCCCTTCAATGGTATTAGGCTGATAATCCCTGTGTCCGTTCCTGAAAATGTCAGTGAGCATTTGTACAGCCCCAGTAGAGTTAAGAACGAACAGCATTAGGAGTTAGTAAGGCCAAGAAACCTCTCAACACACAGAGGAAATTCTTGAATGACTTTAATTTTCTTGTCAGTGGATGAATACTTTCTTGGATCAAAGAATATCTGCAACATTGTCCCAAACAGGCACTTACTGGGATTAGTGAATATGCTGTACCCATTCAGTTGATCAAAGGATCATCTAAGATTTCAGCACAAGAAATGCTGCTGGTTTTGAGTATACAGCAGAGACCACAAAACGCCAAGTGTTTTGGATCTTCTTGAGTACTATATATATATATATATATATATATATATATATATGTATGTATATATGTATGTATGTATATATGTATGTATGTATGTATGTATATATATGTATGTATGTATATATGTATATGTACGTATGTGTATATATGTATATATATATATATATGTATGTATATATATGTATATGTGTGTATATATATATATATGTATATGTTATATGTATATGTGTATATATATATGTGTGTGTGTGTGTGTGTATATATATATATATATATATGCATATATATATATACACATATACACATATATATATATACGTATATACGTATATATGTATGTATATGTATATGTGTGTATATATATATATATATATATATGTGAAGTTGGTGACCAGTTGCTACTGGAATGACAAATTATGCCAAGCTTAAGTGTATGAATTATTACCTATTTCGCAATGTTCAAACTGAACAAGGTGTCAAGGATGAGTAACTATGCATGTTGTTAGTCCATTGTTGCTGCATTCTAGTCATTCAATGCAATTCTTGGGTTATTCATGAAGAAAGGTGTCGTTCTGTCATGAAGTTGGTTTCAATGTAAAAGCTCCGACTGAAGTTGTGTGTGAATTGATTCCTTTTAAAGTAAGGCTGAACGTGGAGTCAATAAAGTTATGGCGTTCGGTATTCATCAACAAACTAAATTATTCAAGAAAAATTATCTCTAATGATGAGTGTAAGCAACTGAGAAATTATCAATATAGGCGTAGGAGTGGCTGTGTGGTAGGTGGCTTGCTTACCAACCACATGGTTCCAGGTTCAGTCCCACTGCATGGCACCTTGGGCAAGTGTCTTCTACTATAGCCTCAGGCCGACCAAAGCCTTGTAAGTGAATTTGGTAGACGGAAACTGAAAGAAGCCCGTTGTATATATGTGTATATGTTTGTGTGTCTGTGTTTGTCCCCCCTAACATCACTTGACAACAAATGCTGGTGTGTTTACACCCCCGTAACTTAGCGGTTCGGCAAAATAGACCGATAGAATACGTACTAGGCTTACAAAGAATAAGTCCTGGGGTCGATTTGCTCGACTAAAGGCGGTTCTCCAGCATGGCCACAGTCAAATCACTGAAACACATAAAAGAGAATATCTGTAGACATAGACATTGCTGTGTGGTTAAGAAGCTCACTTTGCAACCTTGCTGTTTCAGGTTCAGTTCCACTGTGCAACACCATAGGCAGGGTTCTTTTACTATAGCCACAGGTCGACCAATGATTTGTGACTGAATTTGGTAGATGGAAACTGTATGGAAGCACTTCTAATATATAGATTTACATACATCATGGTGCTAGTGCCACATAAAAAGCACTGGTGATGGTTCCATGTAAAAAGCACTGGAGTTGGTGCCACATGAGAACCACAAGGTTCACTCTGTAAAGTGCTTTGGTTTCTACAGCATCTAGCTGTAGAAACCAAGATAAACCAACTATGGAACTTGGTCTGCATCCTGGCGTTACCAGCTCCTATCAAACCAACCAACAAATGCCAGGATGGAAAACAGAGCATGATGACGATGAGTAAGATTGAAACAAACTGTTGCTTGAAAATATGAAATCTCAGTCCTTACTAATTCACTCTGAAGCATATCATCGTCCAGAACAGAGGCATTATGTAAACCTAATAACTAACCTAAGAAGGTTTAAAATACTTTGACCTCAAGTAGGAAATAATTTAAATAAATCTTAAACCATCAAACTATCGCATGAAGTATCATGTCAGAGTCAACAATGTAAAATATTGTTTGTAGTATATATTTTTATATATGTTGTATATATTTTCTATCCACCACTAAAATGCTTGTAGTTTAAGTAGGATGGTTGAATCTAGTCCAAGTGACATGAGGTTGTCATAAACAGGAATTTACAGTCCAATATTATGAAATGTTGATTACAATATTGCCTCTATTCAGGATGTAGACGTAAAAACATTGATAAATAGTAAATGAAATGGTGTTCAGTTAAAAGGAACAAAATCTAAAATAGTGATGTTAGATCAATTACCAAAAAGAAAAATATATAATGACTTGCCAAAGATAAATGTTCTCAGTACTTTCAGAAGAAATAGTGTGAATTCACAAGTATATTTAATCCGACTTAGACTGGTGGGAAACTCTAGGAAGTAGAACAGTGTATATTTGTGCAGTGAAAATTCAACTCATTGCTATTATGCAAAAGTGTCGTAAGTCCAAAAATTTGCTTTTTCAGAAAATGAAAAAACAGTTTCACTATTCCTTAACGAAACCGCTGTACTACACTTTGACAATTTTTGATATCTTGGTATCTGAAGCAGCTGGAGATGTGATAGTTTCACCAAAAGAATCGGCTATTGCAAGCAAAAATAGATATTGAAAAAAAATGCATTTGGCCAAATTTGGATATACGACAGTTGAACATAATAGCAACGATATTTTCACAGCTACACATACACTCATGCACACGTCAAGATCACCAGCACTCTCTTACACACATGCACCTTCATTTTGGGATCACTACTACTTCATTATCTCTCCTTCTTAACTCTCCTGTGTGACCCTTCTGTCCGGCATTTGTCATGATAGATCGCTAACCGCTACACACATTTTTTTCTCTCTTTGTTTCTCTACTTGTTTCTTTCCGTGTTCCTTTCTGTGGAAGAGCGTAGGCTCGAAACGTTAAAGGCTTTTTCAATTCCTAAGCGTTACACTAATACATTTGTTTGTTTTCTACACCACCTGTTTTCGTCTGTTGTTTTTTTTATGAATTCTCCCTATATATATATATATATATATATATATATATATACTTGTGTGTGTCCTTTGTTTGAAGACTATTTGCAGAGTCACAATTTTGGTTCCTCTCCATATAAGCATCAAAGAACATGCAGAAATACTTATCACTCAATGATTAAATGACTCTCCACTAATTCATCATCATCATTATCACCATTTTGACATCCTCTTTTCCATGCATTCATGGGTCGGATGAAGTTTACTGAGGCAGATTTTCTATGGCCAGATGCCCTCTCTGTCATCAACCTTCACCTGCTTCTAACTGAGGTAATACTTCACACATAGCCAGAAATCTTCTCCCAGAATATTGAAAATGAATGACACTGCTTGTATGACAGTGACAATCAATTTACAACTATCACATGATGTCAAGATAAGGAGATACAAGCATACACAGGCTTCTTTCAGTTTCCATCTTCCAAATCCACTCACAAGGTTTATTTGGCCTGAGACTATAGTTAAAGATGTAGAGGTGTGTGACTTAATGGTTAGGGTGTTGGACACATGATTGTAAGATTGTGGTTTCAATTCCTGAACCAAGCAATGCATTGTGTTCTTGAGCAAAACACTTCATTTCACGTTGCTCCAGTCCACTCAGCTAGCAAAAGTGAGTAATCTGTGATAGACCAGCATCCCATCCAGGTAAGGAATATATATGCCACTGAAACCAGGAAATTGGCCCTTATGAGCCTGACATGGCTCAAGAAAGAAACATTTATTTATTATTATTATAGTTGAAGACACTTGCCCAAGGTGACATGCAGTGGGACTGAACCTAGGACCATATAGCTGAGAAACAAACTTCTTACCACACAGCTACACTTGTGCTTGTTTGTTGCTTCAGTGGTAACGAAAACAGTTGGCACCTATCCAATAAAATAGGGTCAGCCAGTTTGTAACAATCAATGCAGGAGATGAAATACTGATTATGTAGAGAAGTGGAGGTTGGCATTGGGACCAGAAGTGAAGGGAAGTGATATCATGTCCAGAAGTGGAACATTTGAATAGCCTCTTTCTTTGTCAGGATGTTATGGTGAAGAGGTGCATGGTGAGGATCTCAGAGGAAGTAGTTTCTGGCCAAAGGTTGGTGTACGAGGGGTATCTGAAAAGTCTTGAGCCTCAAGAAAACAAAACATGGTACAAGACTTCTGATGATTTATTTTTCCAACATAGTCCCCCTCGATGGCTGAACACTTTCTCCAGCGGTGCTGAAGTGCCATTATCCCAGCGTAGAACTCTTTTGTTTGGGACTCCAAGAAACTTCCTACAGCATCTATGACGTCATTGCCACTGGCAAAATGGCGACCAGCCAGGGCTTTTTTCATTGTGACTAAGGTTTGGTGGAAGATTTTAACTCAAAACTTATGAAAACAAGGCATTTGTACTACAGAGCTAGAGGCAGTTTCAGCCAGATTGGTATCGAAAGGGTTAAAAGAGGTGAACTTAGCACTGCAAACATATGATTCTACCATCAGTTTTGCACCAGTAATACTTCTTATTCTGCAATGGCTATTTTCAGTTGGTTAGATCGATTCATTTGAAATTCAAACGTCCTAACTGAAGACTCAACACAGCAGTCACACAAGTACCCTATAGCTGAGGCCAGATTTACTCTCTTAAAGCATGGTAAATACAAAAAATAGAAACCACAATGACAGACATATCCTTTTCCGAGTGTATTGAATGTCACCTGCATGAAATACACTACGAGGCTAATTGAAAGTTTCACTCCACTTCTTCGGCACCATATTCACATTTGTCAGACGAAACAGATTCATGTACAGTTTTCATTTAATTATTTTCAGGTGAAAATAGAGAAAAGGAAAATTTTATTAAGATAGGTTAATTCCATTCTATAAAAGTTTCGCTCAATGGGAGGATGCACATACCTGTGTGTATGTATGTG